>NC_081411.1:112560885-112860885 GCF_030272615.1 Cryptomeria japonica
TTTAGTACTCCCTCATCATCACAAAGTACTAAATTTTTGCACTCCCTGTTCATCACAAAGTGCTGCTCTTTTTAGTACTCCCTGCTCAGCACTCTTTTTAGTACTCCCTGCTCAGCACAAAGTACTATGTTTTTGCACTCCCTATTTATCACAAAGTTCTTCTCTTTTTAGTACTCCCTGTTCATCACAAAGTACTATGTTTTGGCATTCCCTGTTCATCACAACGTGCCTCGATCTATCCTATCCTGGGGCCTCTACTTGAGTGTATCCTCTTGAGTAGTTTCTTGATTGGCAACGTATGTTCTATCACAGAATTGTCAATCCTAACCCTTATTTCTATCCTAGTCTTCCCTAGAGGACCTGCTTGAGTGTATCCTCTCAACAGCTTGTCCAATCGAGAGTGTATGTTCATCACAGAACTGTCGATTTAGCCTAGAAGACACAAACACACATTTATGACATAAACGCACTCATACAACATAGACATACTTGCATCTGAAACAGATGCTGCTACATTCATAGACGCGCCTGGCACAAACATAGACACGCCTAGCCAATCCAAACGTGCCTGGCACCAATGCAGATGCGCCTTAGCATTTTTACCCCGCTTGACATTTTTTCTAGACATACCTAAAATGCATTTATTGCGCTACCTAACATGCATTTATAACAACATTTAATGTCACAAAGTACAAGGAGGTTTTGTGGTACTTACTGGCTCTCCTACATCTGCTCACCTCTGAAATCGATGAACGTGATCGAATCTGTGAACCAATGCCATCACTAGTGACTATTGTTGCTCTATGCTCTCTCTGCACTCTGATCTCTTAGATGTGTGGATGACAATCATGATGTTTTCCCCTCATGGTCTATCTTATAGACTACCCTAGCACTAACCCTAGCCCTAGCCCTAGTCTCCCATGTCACTCTTTGTTATCCCATGACTTTGTCACTCTATCCTATCCTGTCAGTCCTTTCTAACCTTTCTTTCTTATCGAGAGATTGTCTATGATTTTTTCAGACATTTTCATCCAATCTCTCGAGGGGGCATATCATTCCCATCTTGGGGCAACTTTGTATCAGTTCATATTATCTTCTTTGAAACAACGTGACAAGTTGCATTGTCTCAAAGAGGGGCAAAATGTAGACACCTAAAATTGTCTTGTCTAATTAAATAAATATATTTATTTATTTAATTATTTGAGCCTAATTCTTCTATTAATTGAATAAATCTTTATTTATTTAATTATTTCATTTATCCTCTTCTATCCTGTCATGCCCAAATTTTAGGGCAAGAATGGAATTTGTTTTTTTAAAACATAACTTTTAAAAGCATTAAATCAAAAAATATAAAATGCTACAACATGTTTCATCTTAACTACGTTTAGAGTTAACTAGTTTGAGTAATCAGAATTATTAAAATAAAAGCGGAGCTCTAATTATTAGATTTAAGAGTGTCTTCGATCTTCTTGTCAATAATTAAATAATAAATTAAACTAGGTCAACTAAATGGTCAAGCATAATTGCAAATGCATATTTTCCTATAGCGTTTATTCACATGCATCTATGTCTAAGAGAGTTAAAAATTTACCCTTTAGCCCATTAAGTTACATTTAGAATTTTAAATTCCCTAGTGGTTTAATTTTCAAACATCTAAATTCATTTAATTAAAAATCTATAATAATTCACAGATTTCAATTTTATAAATATTTCAACCCATTTAGATTCACAATTAAATATTAACTGCATTCAAATTTAATTCATAATATCTCAATAAAATAATATTTGACCTCGTTAATATTCAATTTATGAAATCTCAATATTTTTAAATAAAAAATAAATAAATATTAATTCCCATTAATATTTATTTCTTTATCTTTTTTTAATTATAAAGGAATAAACATTAACCCATTTAATATTTATTTCATAATGTCTCCACCTTTATAATTATATATATAATTTACATATTTATATACATTCATATATCTATTTACAACCATATAATATTATTATTATATGATATATACATATATAATATACATATGTATATATATAATAATATAATACACACACACACACACACACACACACACACACACAAATATATATATATATTCAATTTCCTAGGGTATTGCTCATGCAACCCTAACCCCCTTTTTTTTTAGCTATAAAATAAGCACTCCAATTATTCTTTTTTTTTAAACTTATTCTAACAACATATTTTTACCCTAGCCCTACCCGAGCTAGGGTTTCCTCTTTTTTTTTATTTTCTTGATTTGAATCTTGATTTTTTTCTACAGGGTCGATTGAAAACCCTGGAAGCGGCGGCCATGGCATGGGAGGGGGCAATGATAGGGGGACGGCGTGGCCGAAGCTCCCACTATGTTTAAATTATCATGTCCCTAAATTAAATAAATATCTTATTTCTTTAATTGATCCCACTTCCTCTATTAATTAAATAAATCTTTATTTATTTAATTAATTCATTAGCCTTTTCTACCTATGACATATGTCATTCATCTCTTAATTCCTACACTACCTACCCTCTTATTATTTTCTTATTTTCTTTACCTACCCTCTAATCATAGCCGACCATTTATCTTTTACACCTCTCAATCTTATCTTTCCATTTCATATAGTGTCTTCTATATAAGGATATGCTTCTTCCATTATCAGCCCCAGACTACTCTACACTTTCAAACTTTCACATGCGATCAAGCCTACTTGCAATCATATTTCCGTTCTTTGTTGAGCTTTTGTGCACACATAAAATTTGAGAGAAAATATATCAAGCAAGATCAATGGAGATCCAAACCCTATTGGACATGTGATGGTATAATCTTTGTGATTTCATTTGATATGCATTTTCTTAGCTAATCTTCATATGTTATGGTGGATCTTTGTTGTTATTAGGATAGGGTTTTATGGTTGAATCCATTTAGCCTTTCAATATTATTGTTTCCACTTTCACCATAAACACCGGGTTTTCACCACTTGTTTTTATTGCACTTTTTTTTATTTTGTTTTTGATTTTTTTTAATTTATTTTTTTATTTTTTTTCATTTTCACCTTTTCTGTGCATTAGATGACTTAAGTGTAGAATTTCTTTAGATGGATGTTATTGGTTGGTTCATCAAGCATGTCTCCCTCTAAAGTTGTTATCTGATAGGCACCTAATCCATAAGCTGATATGATGATATAGGGACCTAACCAATTACGTTAAAACTTCTCCTTCTTTTGTCAATCCTATTGATTTCTGGGATTTTCTTTGAGTACAAGATCATAGACTTTAAAAATCCTAGGGATGACTCTGTGGTTGTAGCTTTTGCACATGTGTTGTTGGTATGCTTTGAGATGATCATAGGCATGTTGTCGTTTTTCATCCAGGAGCTCTAGTTCATGCAATCTCTTTACCCAATATTCCTCATCCGGTATGAGGCCTTTCAAAGATACTCTGAGTGATGGAATTTCTACCTCAAGAGGTAAAATTGCTTATGATCCGTACACCAATGAATATGGCATAGCCCCTGTAGGTTTTTAAATGGTAGTCCTATATGCCCAAAGTGTTGGATTGAGTTGTACATGCCAATTCTTACCCACAACATTTACTATTTTCTTGAGGATTTTCAAGATTGTTTTATTTGATGCCTCTGCTTGACCATTCCCCTATGGATAGTAAGGTGTAGAGAAGAGATGTTGGATTTTGAATCTTTCACATAGTTCTCGTACATCTGGATTTTTTAAGGGATGTCTATTGTTTGTGATGATGGAACTTGGAATGTTGTATTTGCAAATGAGATAATTGAGAATAAATGAGGCAATTTGTTTTCTAGTTACCATAGTCATGGGGACTGCTTCAATCAATTTTGTGAAATACTCTGTTGTCATGATAATGAAGTTGTGTCCATTTAAAGAGGAAGGATGGATTTTCCCTACTAAATCAAGTCCCCACTGACAGAAAGGGCAAGATGTTGTAAATGGTTGCAACTCTTGTGCTAGTGCATGGATAAGATTGCCATGAATTTGGTAGTTAGGACATTTCTTTGCAAATTGATAAGATTTTTTCTCCATTGTAGACCAATAATATCCCATTCTCAGAAGTTTTTTGATGAGAGTAGGACCACTTGAATGCATGCCATAGATACCCTTGTGAAGCTCATGTAAAGAAGAGTCAGATTCATTACGATCAAGGCAACGAAGAAGAGTACCATCTAAACCTTGACGGTAAACTGTGTCAGCAGTTAAGGTATAACGGGCGGCTTGCCAGATAAAGCTACATTTTTGGTTACGAGATAGGTCTAGTGGTAGGGTATTGCTCTTAAGCTATTCAGAGATTGTCCTGTATAGAGGGGATTCTGAACTGGTTAAGGCATAGATGACATGGGATGTAGAATTATCATAGGCTGGGGAAAATAGTTGCTCTACCAGGAACTCATAACGACTCTGTTGCTCTAGAATTTGTAGTAGTGAAGTGATAGTGGCCATTGCATCGGTCACTTTGTTGTCCAACCTTGGTATTTGCTTGAAGGTGATGTGTGCAAAGTATTGTTTGAAGTCATCCACCATTATCTTATAGGGCATTAGTTTATCATCCTTTGTCTGATATCCATCATTGATTTGATTGATGACTAATTGAGATCCCCAAGACTCTCAATTATGTGATTCTCCATTCCACAACTATTTTGATTCCTATGACTAGGGCTTCATACTCAGCGATGTTATTGGTGCATGGAAACATTAGTCTATAAGATCTTGGAATTGTGTGCCCTTCTGGAGTGACGAACAAGATGCCAATATGTAGTGGCGGAATTTTTGAGATGCGAATACCACAACTAAACAAGCCTTCTCAATGAATGTATAATTTAGCTTATATCCATTTAATGTTCTATTTATGTAATATATAGCTCATTCCTTTCCCTCCTGACCTTCTTGTGCTAATAATTCCCCCAATGGTACTTCCATTGTTGATATATAGATAATGAGGGCTTCCCTGCTATTGGTGGTATCAGAACTAGTGGATTCATTAGATATTGCTTGTGTTGGTAGAATGATTCCGCACACTTGGCTTCCCATCTGAAAGGTATGTTCTTGTGTAGCAGATGATTGAATGGTAGACTTTTATCTACTAGTTGGGCTATGAATCGTGTGATAGACTGTAGTCATCCTTGTAGAGATTTGAGTTGACTAATATTCTTGGGAGGTGGTATTTCCATGATGACCCGTACCTTCACTGGATCTACTTCAATGCCTTTTGCAGACATAATGTAGCCTAATAGGTTATTTGATAAGACCCTGAAGACACACTTCTTAGGGTTTAGCCTGACTTGGAATTGCTCCAATCTTTGAAATTTTTTATGTAATATGCCTGGATGTTCTTCCTGAGTGAATGACTTAGCTAGTAAATCATCCACATAGTCCTCCATAAAGGTATGCATCATATCATGAAAGATTGTCGTCATCTCTCTTTGATAAGTTTCCCCAGCATTCTTTAATCCAAAAGACATGGCGTTCCAACAATACGCTCCCCAAGGATAGTTGAATGTAGTTTTATCTTGATCCTCTGGAGCTATCTTGATTTGATTATAGCCAAATAAATTGTCCATTAATGATATCATTGCATGGTCTGCTGTTAGGTCCATAATTATATTGATGTTGGGAAAAGGAAAGTCATCCTTTGGATAGGCTTTGTTGACATCTCTAAAATTTGTTCATAATGAATCCAACATCTAATAACTTCTTTATTTTAGCTTTGACCATTAATGCCACATGTGGATTCATCTTTCTTAACTTCTGTTTGACTGGCTTATCTCCAGGAGTGATAGAAAAATGATGCATGATCAGGTTTGGATCTATTTTGGGCATATCAACATAGGACCAAGGAAAATTAATTTGCTTTTCTTTGAAGAATCTGATAAAATGTAGTTATTCCTCTTCGATCAATGATTCTGCTAAGTGTATGTTTTTAGCTGCTACTTTTGTACCTATGTTTATTAATTGAGTTGTGTTTAGGAAGAGTGTCAAGTATCCCATTCTTAGGTGCCTTAAAAAGGTTTCCACCCTCAAATATGTCCTTTCTTTTGACTTTTTTGTGATCTAGTGCTGCCAGTGACTAGTTTTCAGCATTTGATCCTTTGTTTCTTTCATTTTTTGTGACTGAGAGACTTGGCACTCCCCTGATTGCAGATATCTTTATTTTTTTGGCTGGTAGAGCATTTTTTTGGGTTGACTATACATAGATACTAGACAATGGATTCATCATTTGGGAAAATGGGTATATTTGGGTGTTCAGGTTCTTCCCAGTCTATGAGATCAAGAAATACAAGCGGTAGAGAGTCATTTGGTGGGTCAAGATCGGCTGTGGTAAGTGTCATGATAGAGGTATTATTAAAGTTGTCTGGGATGTTGGTTAGGTTAATGATATTATCAAGGTCTAGGAGGGTATCATCTTTGGTGTTGACTTGTTTGTAGTGCTGGTGCTCATTCTCCTTAGCCTCGTAGATATGTCATGGTCCAAATTCAAGTAATCGAGACTCTGCACCTTGTCCCTCCTGAGAAAGGGGTGTATATGAATGGATAGTACCTTCCTTGACATCCGTAGTAATATTTGAACAACTACCCCATTCATAGTCATTAGAATCAGTTTCAAAAGTACTATCCCAGAGTCTCTCGATGCTGCTAACAGGTACGTTGTAGGGCGAGAAAAGATCTCTGATAATTGATACCAATCTTGTAGTTTTTTTTTTATTCAGAATTAGAGCGTGCTTGTACCCTTTGCATTTGTTCATACACTATTTCTCCTTGGAGAATAGTGATTTCTTTAGGTGGCGACTCTGCCTTGTTTCGAATAGGTTCTTTCACATGATGAACTTTTTCATAAGATGCTTCTTCCCTTTGAACGGCCATTTCCTCTTATCGTTTCTCTTTCTCTTGGTGTTCTCGCTCTTTCCTTGTTATTTCTATTGCTTGATGTAGTGCCTCTTGCCATGAGTTCTCATTGTATTTCTTCTTTGCTTTCCACTAAGGTTTCTGATACTTATTTTGTTTGTGCCTAGGTGGTATGTTGTGTCCATATCCTAGTCTTGTTTTGTCTCGTGAAAATTGTGAAGGAGGTTCTAATGATTCTGTAATGCCTTCTCGATGCTTTCCTATAGGTCCTTTGCTATTGTATCCCATCTGTTGCATGATGACGAATCCTCTTCCATATTGTTGTGTTGGTATGGCCACCTCCAGAGTAACACCTTTGACCTCTTCCTCATCCTTGTATAGCCAACTAAGGATGTATTTCTCTTTTGATTCATTTGCTAGTGTGCCCAATTGGATAAATTTGCCATCAAACTGGGTGATGGGCTATGTTGCTTGATGTGTCGATGTAGAAAGTTGTTAATGAGATTTTTGTGATGTTGGTAATTTTGATAGACACATGGGTTCAAAAGAGTATTCTCCCATGCCTTGGTCTTTGATTTTCATCTTTTATTTGAAGTTCATGGATAAAGACTTCAGTTTTTCTTGATGATGATCTAATGTTGAGGTAGCTGGAGCTTCCCTGTTGTGTGGAACCAGGCTATCTTGACCTGCACCCATAGCATTGCAATGCTGAAAAGGATTATTATTGACAGATATGGATATTTTGTGTCCATTATACAAGAATTTGACAGACTGATGGTATGTTGAAGGCACTGCTTGCATTTCATGTATCCAAGGATGACCCAATAGAATGTTGTATGTAAAGTCTATGTCTAAGACTTGGAACATGGTGTCCCTTTGTATTGGTCCTACCTGAATAGGTAGTATCACTATTCCTTTAGATGACCTTTCTTCATCATCATAGGTCTTGATGGTGATATTTTTGTTCAGATCAATAGGCTGTTTAGAGAAGCCTAATGCACGAATAAGCTTTAAAGTACAGATATTGAGACCAACTCCTCCATCTATTAACACTCTTTTAACTTGATGTTTATAGACTAAGACTTCGATATGAAGTGGAGCATTATGCAGATGACTCAAAGAGACATTATCGTGTTAAGAAAAGGTGAGGTTATGAGGCCCTGTCATATGAGCCATCATGGCTTGGAATTTATCAATGTCTAGATCATGAGGAACATTTATTTCAACTAGTTCTTATTCTAAGATGTCCTTATGTTTTGGTGAGATTTTGAGTAACTCGAGTATGGATATTTGAGCAGGAGTTCTTTGTAGTTGATTAACTAAATCATATTGAGTCTTGGGGATAGTGGTGGATGTTGATGTATGCCCTTTCAAGATGTATTTTTTAGCTGTAGTTGTCACATTGATTGACGCATGATCTTGTTTGTCCTTGATTTTTATGACATTTATTTAGTTGTCATCTATCAATATGTGATTGATAGTGTTGTTGTATAGGTGATTTATATGAGATCCTCCAGTATCATTTGATGATGAAGCTCCTCCCTTGTTGTAATTTTGAAGAGGATTTTTAAAGGTGTCATGGTCACCATTTGTTTTGAGACTGTCAATCGTTAAATCACCTCTATTGATCATATCCTGAACAATGTTCTTAAGCCTCATGCCATCATTTGTGTGGTATTCTTTGTTTCAATGAAAATCACAAAAATGTGAGTCATTCCACCAAGGTGGTTTGACCCGGGGTTCAAAGTTGTTTATGGTCGACAATGTGATAATTTTGTTTGCCAGGAGTTCTTGAAATGTCGATTCTAAGGTTTTCCCTAACGGTGTGTAGATACGTCTATTTGGGAAAGTGTTGGTGTTACCTCTTTGGTTTGCATTATTCCCTCGGTTAGCATTGTTTCCTTGGTTATTATTGTTGCCTTGGGTATTGTTATTGGTGTTTGAAATTGAAGGTCCTTGATTGGTATTTTGTGGATAAGTGTTAGTGCCTTGATTAACACCTTTTTTATTTTTATTAGATTGTAGATTACCTAATAAAGCTAATACTGGTTGTTTGGACTTCATATCATTAGTATCAGCTCCTCCATCATTAAGAACGTTTTTGTTTCTTGTCCAAAATCTGGATTTGTCTAAAGTGTTGTTGTTGTTTTGATTGTTAATGGAGTAACTGTTGGATGAGTTAGTTCCTTCATTAAAGAACTTCAATGTTCCTTTCTTGATGCAGGCTTCCTCTACTTCGATTCTGTTTTCTATCAACTTGGCAAAAGATGGTATCCATATATAGATTGTCGATAAAGATCTCCATCTTTTCCTTTTTCGGCATGTCTCAAGGATATCTTGAAACCATGTCTCCAATGCTGAAGAAACACCATGAATGTCTCATTGTTTTTTTGTTTGGTGTTACATACATCCAACATGGTGATTGTATGTTGAATATTATAGGAGTATTGTGTGATGAATTGTTTACCAACTCATCAAATGATCTGATGGGAGGTGTAAGTTTAGACAACCACTCCATTTTTTTTCCTCCCAAACTTTGTGGGAATAGTCTCATTAAATAAGTGTCATCATGAGCAAACTCTAGGCTTATGGTATAAAATTCCTGAACATGATCACGGGGATCACTTTTACCATCGTATTTGTTGTACTTTGGTTTATTTGAATTAGGGGGAAAAGGTATCATGTTTAATCTCCTGTCAAATGGGTAAGGACAAATCTCGTCCAAGGAGTATCACACTATGGTCCCTTGTTGCATGTCCTGCATTTGCCTTTGCAACATTTGGATTTGTTGTGTAAGAGTGACCATGGGTGCATTTGTATGTCGAGGGAGAGCTTCCTCCCTTTCATTAAGATTATCTCACATTCAGGCATGGATGTGTTCGAGGGTGTTATTTTGTTCATGTATGATTTCTAGGTCATGTGTTTCTTCTTCTCTTTGTTGGTCTTGATAGGCATAATTTCTAGACCTTGTTCTAAAAATTCTTGTGTCTACATTCCTTAAATTTTCGATATCAAAATGTTCAGGAAGTGTAACTTCTTTGCTAGTTAGCATTAGTATATATTTTTCCTTGTCTGCTTCAATAAGTCTTTTCATGAGCCTTTGGAATGAGGGGTTTTCTTGACACTCTTGGAGAAGTTCCTTGGCGATCTCTGTATCTCCCAGATTAGTATACTCAAAAGGGTTGGATAATCTACGACCCATACTTGACTCTGGTTGTGATTCGCTTTGCTTGTTTCTTTGAGAGTGAGGGGCAACGAGCATTTAGTAAATTTCTATTAGAGTTCCTGGTGGTGTTTGGTGGTTTAAGTGGATATAATATGTTCCTCAGTAAAAAAATTCAGTTATAAAGGGAGTTTCTTTTACTTCTTCTTTTCTCTTAGGGGTTGGCGGTTCAGGTCGAGCTTCATTATAAGTGATACAGATTTGTGGGAATAAAGTGGGGTTGATTCTTCCTCCATGATTTAAGCATTGTTTGAATGCCACTTTTTTAATATAAGCTTTGCTTCTTAAAGGTTCTTTGTCAAATTCATTTGATTTGCCTTGAATATACAATCGCATGTGATGCAAGAATGCGCGATGTGATTTAAAAAGTTGGCGATTGATATAGAGAAACTTAATCCTTTTGTAAACTATTTTAGAACTAGGTTGTCTCTTCTTCAACTTAGTTTTGTGATGGAGACTTGTTCTTCTCAAAATAAGATGAGTGGTAATACATGAATGATCAATGGTTTCCGTTGATGTGGGATTGTGATACTTTGTTTGAAAAACTCAAGTTTACTTTATCAAGTAGAGGTTTAGTTAGATTCGCCTCCATGACAAAGTGTGTCAAATGATATGGACAAAGCCTCCCGATATGGAAACTTGATTTGAGAACTTAAGGATTAAACTTGGTATGTTGTTTGTGATAGTGTAGTAACCCCGCTCTAATCAATTTCTAATCTTGGTTTGACCTTGGTTAGTTTATCATAATATACTGATTATAGTCAGGTGTTTTGATGTTAGTGCATATCTGTTAATGTGGTTTTTGCACCAGTTGGTATGCAAGTTGATTAGTTTTCCTATTTTGCATTATTAATCTTGGGCTAACACTTTCATTAAATTTATATATGTATGCATGTATGACTCTTGGTTGCAGGAGATTTTAGGTACGGTACCGCATGGGTGCGAGGTTTGTCTCCACCTGGATTTGTAGGTTTGAGTGTACCTCTTTAATCCTTAGAGTTGGATTAGGTGGTCGGGAGTTTCTCATTTGACCATAGTCGTGCTCAAGTGAGCATCGTCAGTCATCATCAATATTCCCTTTGCTTGGGTTTGCGGGTCGTCTATCGGATTGACTTTCTTGGTTTGCGTGCTTTGTGTGTGTGGTTAAATCAAGTGATTAATCCTTAATCTTTAATTGATTTAATGTGTGTTTACGCATTAGTATATTCGGGGACTAAATTAAATAGTCTCCCTCTTTATGAGATCAATCACTATTTGAATTTCTCAAGTCAATTTGGTAGCAAGTTCAAGTAAATGGCTAATTTTAAATAGTAAATTTAATATGTTTATTTTGTTAGAAAGGAAAGTTTTGAATTTAATTGCAATAGAATTAATGGTATTCTGTTGGCTTTTTAAATTAGAATGATTAATTTTAGTCGATTGAGAAAATCAATTTTTAAATTGGAAAGCAAGTTAAATTTATTGATATAGTGGGAAAATAATGATTTTTGGGATTTATTTTAAATAAAAATTTCAATTCCAAAAATAAAATTTTTTTGGTCAAACTTTTCCCATATAACCTAGACTTTTGGAAAATATTGGGAGATTAATTTTTTTGGAAAATATTTTGAATGAAAAATTTGGGGGTTTTGGAAGGAGAAGGATTCCTTGAGCTGCAGGTCAGGGCTCTTCAACAAATCTTGCAAGGAATGCGAGATAAGGTAGGATTCAGATTCATCTCTTTGACTTCTGGTTGTATTGTTCTTGCTTTTCCAAAACCAAATATTGGATATTATTTGGGAATGGTTGTTCATTATGAACTCTTGTTTAAATCTCCATTGGGTGTTCTCAAATTTAAGTTTTATTTTAGAAATTAGTTTCTTTGGGGAAGAATGGTTGAATCATTGAGTTTAAATGCCCCATTTTGCCCAAATATGGGTTTTTGTTGAAGAAATTTATTTATAATTTTAGATATTCTTCAATTTTTTTTGGGTATTTGATACCCTATTTATTTGAATAGAAGAATATCAATCAAAATATAAAACAAAAAATATATATATTCTCACCAAAATCTATTTAGTTTAAAATTGAAAATATTAAACTGTTTTAAAAAAAGAAAATTGAATTTCATTAAAATATATATATAATTTATGGGGTTTGGAGGGGCGAGGAGTGGAGGCTCAACCCATGGCCTCCTCCCCCCTATGCGTAGTGTGGCTCGCAGGGGCTGCGACTGGCGGTGGCCACAGTCACTGCCACCCTCGCGGTGGTCGCAGTCCACTGCGACCCACACGGTGGCCGCAGGGCCCTGCGTCCCCTGCATGGGCGCCGCAGGACCTGCATCCACCGCAGTGGCACCGCCCACGGCTAGGGCATGGTCACCCCACTCCCGTGAGTGGGAGGTGGGCTCATGGCGGCCCTAGGGTTTGACACCCTCTTTTTTTAATTATTTTTTCTAGTTTTAAAAATATATATATATTAAATTTTAAATTAATATATTTGTTATTAAATTTTAAATTAATATATTTGTTGTTAAGTTTTAATTAATATATTTAATTATTGTTATATATTAATATATATTATTAATTATATATTAATTGATAGTTCCTTTTGGCATATATTTTCAATCAATTATATTATTGTCCAGTTAATTATTTTATTAAGTTAGGTATATATAGAGATTTATATATATGCTAATTAATATCTTGGATGGTGTAATTGTTTTAAATATATGCAAGGGAATTATTTTCATGGGGAAATGTTTATCCATTTCTGTAATTTCTTTAAATGTATTTTTCCATTTTTGGAAAGTGTATATTTGTGTTGCTAAAGATGAGAAATTATTACATTCGACTGAGGACAAAATGATGTTTTATCTGGAAAAATGGATATCATGCGTTAGTTGGGTAATCTGAATATGTGACTTTATTTCAGTGGGTGTTTTGCATATAGACTATTTATATAATGTGAATTTGGTTTAAATCTCGTAAGGACGCATTTATGTATGTTCGATGCATATGAACCTTCGAGAGTTAGAAAACCAAGAATGATCTGTACCTGTATGAGTTAGATAACTACAATCTAACTTAGATCATTTAGAAAAATTGATCGACATTTAATGTTTAAATCATTTCGGAAAAGATTGTATATGTTGGTTATTGCCTATGCGAGTTTAATTTATGTATTCTCTTTTTCTTAAGTAATGGCAAGCCTTGCTTTGTTTGATTGGACCCTGTTGTATGATTGATTTGGGTACCTGTTTCTATCCTCGGTCTCGAGTTGACTGTTATTTTGATGTGGTGTTGTATTGGTCATATCCTTTATGTGGGTGTTGAATGATGATTTCATGGTTGACCATAGCTGGTCAAGTCTTTGGTTAGAGTACCGTCAATAAGTGTACCTCTTTTGAGTCATGTTTGACCAAATGGTTGTTCCCTCCTTTTTGAACTCCATTTGCTTGACCATGTGTGTTCCTTGGTTTTTGAGTTCATTTGAGTTTAGTCTAGTGTCATATGTGAAAGTGGCTTTCGATTGGGGGGCCGCACCCAAAGTGGCTGCTGGGTAGCCCATCGAAAGTGAGTCTAATAAGTGATAACCTAATAGTAGATTAGAATGTTAATCTCTAAGTAAGATAATTGTGCCTCACACATGGGACGAGTGCTAACACAGAATCGACATGCTGTGAGAAGGCCTGAAATGGCAAACCATCATCCTTGTCTTCACGAGAGGATGTGTCGGTCCACATGAGGCTTGGATGGGCTGGAGGTTTGGACTAGGTGGCCAAGGTAACCTAGGGCATGGGGCCAGAACCTATGAAGACCTGCCATGGTAACCATACCAGGTTGTGTGATGACACTTGTCCCTACGTTTGCTAGTGTGTTGTTGTATTGTCTTGATAGGAGCACGTTTGTGGATTCATCCTATTGTTTATGCCCTTGTGAGTACCTGCTTTCATGTTAGTCCTTGGGTGGTGATGACTCAGTTTTGTGGATGCTCTAATGGACCTTTGTATTAGCTTCGATTATGTTCAGCTGGATCCTTTCCTGGATCATTTATGTATTTGTTGGCCAATGTGGTCGTTGTATATTGGTTATGTTTGCCTTGATGGCATGATTGTAAATAATGAGAACCTTATGTATTCTTAACTTATTTAATTATCAAAGGGGTCTTGCAGTTGAGCAGACCCGGAGATGTAGCCCTTTAGGGGTAAACTTCGAGATCATCTTGTGTTATGTGGTGCTTTTGTTCTTATGTTTTATGTTTAGTGTTAGCATGTATGAATGACATTTTTATAGAATTTATAAGTGGATAAGATGAAAATAATTTGTATATGCGTGTATGCAGTCCTCTCTTGAATGCAGTGAATCAGAATATGAAAGAATATAGCTTAGGATAATGAATTATATTCAGTTATCGCTAAGGAAATTAAGTGTGCATGGAAATATCTCATTTGTTTATGATAAAATTCAAGTGTGTTGTTAAATTAAATGCATGACTTATATTCTAATGAAAATATTGAATGTAGGATATGAATAGATCTTAATGGATGAACCTATTAGGCCCAATATGGAAAGCTAATGTACTGAGAGGGGAGGGGTAAATCAGTACTCCAAAACTTTTCTTCAATAATAACCTTACTGTTAAGCATAAATAGAATAGTGCAGTAACATAAAATAAAATTAAAACAAATAGATAACAATCATACATGATTCACTCCATAACACATATATTTTGGTCAAGTAGAAACTCTTGGTTAGAGAGAAAAACTACGATGGGGATGGCACCCACAACTTCACTACTGCAATAATAAAGATTGCTTGGTTAGAGCTACATTTAGCTATTTCTGATAGCTTACCCTGTTAGGAGTAACAAGATCTATTAGATCTACCTTACTAAAGGATTTCACAGCACTATATAAATGCTTCACCTGGTTAGAGGATTTATAATTTATAGACTTAGTTAGAGTCTTTTACCCTTTTAAAGGTTTCTCTTACAACTTCAAAATATTACAATAAGACTTTACAAATATCTGCAACTTTACATCTGAAATGCTATAGCAGATTCTATGTGCTCAGAATAAGATTACCTAGCTTATAGCATACCTCGATAACCCATATTGTAACTCGATAAACCCTTCTATTTACTCTGTTCTTCGACTATTCAATGATAACCTTCTCGGTGACCTCTCTATGTCTCTGTAATAGTCTTCCTTCATACATACACACACATACATTTATTTCTCTCTTCCCATGCTATATAAATAGATCTCTTAAAGCAGTGATCTAATTCATTACTTCGATCTTACAAAAAAGATTCCTCGAATGAATAACTAAACAAAATATTTCATTGGTTAGATTGACCTTGCAATCATACATAATCTTCTAGTGCAATTTCCAATGTAATAATGGTTAGATGTGCCTCGATCTTGTAACACGTTTTCATGTGCATGTCTAGGTTCAATGTATCTAGTAAAACATTTCACTTGGTGAATATCAACTTGGTGAGTTAACTTTACTGCTCGATAGCCATGAAACAATACTTGGTAAACAACTCGGTGAATACTGCATTCTATGACTGCTTTCTTCTGTAACCGACTAGACTATTCATATCGATTTCTCTGTGTGTACCGACTGCATGATTCGATAATACTAACCGACTAGAATATATAGTATGAATTTGAATATAAAACTAATGGCAATTTGATAAGTAGTAACAATCTCCCCTTTTGACATTAGTTGAGATGTTTGACAAAAACTACTTTCAAAGTCATAACTCAAAAACTATACACTTGCAAAATGACTACACTTGACAATATATACAATAGTCAATGAAATAGTTTATGGAGATATACTCCCCTTATCATTATTTTGTACATAACTCTAAATTTTGCATGTTTGGTTCTGTTCTATGCTTGTGTGCTCTGAATGCTTTGTATATTCTCCTCGGTATACTCCCCTTGTATACAATACTCAAAACTGTGTTACCAAAACTGTGTCACTCCAAATATAGTATTACTCCCCCTTTTTTGGGTATTACTTCCCTCTATGTAGTATCATAATATTACTCCCCCTTTTTGACAAACATCAAAAATTTAATTTCCATCTGGAGGCGGTAACTGATCAAAAATAGATTTATACTTGGTCCGGGCATCGGTGAGGGCGACTGCGAGTGAATCCTTTACTCTTTCCATTAATGAAATTTGTGCTTGAATATCAGCTAAGAGTGATATTAAGCCATCAAGAGTGCTTCCCTCTTATGTAGCTGATAGGCGTGTAGCTCTGTTGATCTATTCCTGTAGTGATGAGAGATGAGGAAGGAATAATGTCTAAAGGGTCATTATGTCCATCCTGAGTTTATGCTCTTCATTCCTGAGTTCTAACTATTGAGCCATGAGTTGTTGAAGCTTTGTATAAAAATTTTGAACTGAATTAGGCTCAATGGTCAACTTAGTTGAGAGATCGGTGATCTCTTTCTCAATTGCATCAGTTTTATTTTTGAT
This sequence comes from Cryptomeria japonica, assembly GCF_030272615.1. NCBI lineage: Eukaryota > Viridiplantae > Streptophyta > Pinopsida > Cupressales > Cupressaceae > Cryptomeria > Cryptomeria japonica. The sequence goes on from NC_081411.1 coordinate 112,577,472, forward strand.
ATCTTTAATGAATAAGGAAAATGTACACAATTTCTGGAATAAATAAAGAATATGCTTGAGTTGAGGGGACAACTCAGCAATGAATTTGACAAGTTTTACCTTGCCAACAGCAATGGATTTCTGTACTTCCTCTATCATTTTAGTAGTTAGCTCCTTGTCTTTTAGTTTGCTCAAGTATTCAGATGCATCTACTATAGATTTCTCAATCTGATTTAGGAGTTCATCCAATTGAATATGGATGGCTGCATCGATTGACACTGTTGCTGAAGGTAGCATTTTTGTTAGTAGTGTCTTAACCTTCTGAAGTACTTTATTCTTCTTTTGTATGGCTAGTTGCTTCTCTTATTCAGCCTTTGCTTTGCACAGTTCACCGAATTTAGTGAGTGCTTGCCCTTTCAATTTGGAGATGTCTACATTGGGCAACACTATTGGTTTAGACAAGTCAAATTTGAAACTATGCTTTCTCACCTTCCTTTCTTTTCCTTTGGTCAGTGGCACTAAGACAAGTGCTTGTGAGGCTTGCTGACCCTCGGTAGGTTGCTCGATAGATGCAACACTTTGGTTGGTTCCTGTAGCCATTGTAGTGTCCTTGGGTGTCTCGGTGATAGGGGTCTCAGCTGTAACATTTGCAGTGCTCGATGGTGCTTGAGACGTCTGATCTTTGGTTGTATCTTCTGCTACTTCATATTTCTTACCTTCAGTGCCTTTCTTTGTGTCCTTGGGAGCTTCGGTTGAGATAGGTGGCTTCGCCGACAGATAAGGCTAAACTTGTTCTAAAATAGATTCACTAGATACAAGTTTTGCATAGGTAATGCCTTCAATCATTTCTTGCTCTAGTGTTGCTTCATCCATTACATCTTCATCAATTTGAATAGTGTCAACCGGGTCTGGACCTTGCTCGATGACATCTGGATCTTGCTCGGTGACATCAACAATTTTAATTTGAGATTGTTCACCGACATCCTTTTGTTTGAAGATCTCCTACCACTTGGCTTTTGTCTCATTCTCCACATCTATGTATAGCCCATTCATCAATTTTAAGGCTCTTTGTTTGACAAGAAATTTAGAATTGTCTGTGGTCAAATGCTCCTTGATTTCTGCTACAAACATATCAAGAAATAGATGGACTAGACTTCTTTCTCTTATTTATCTCTCTGAGTCCATTGCATATTTCCATCTGTTATCAATATGTAAGTGTATGCGGGAAAAGTGGGCGAATAAAACTTAAAATGTGAAAATTTAGTAAAATACTAGTCCACACACACACACAGGACTTCTTGATGCAAGCTATGGAGTAACGATGTGTTACTCAGCTTCCCAAGGAGGGTCCCATGGTTCTCTATCTCATAATGTCCCTCAAACCAACGTTTTTGCTCTCAGATTACTGAGCAAAATGGTTTAGGGATGGCAAATATGAGAATGAGAGATGCTTTTGATTAATTTTAGTATGAGATGTGTTGTAAGCTATGTATGATGCTAAAATGCAATAAACTAAATGATAAGATGACAAGATTAGTATGAATACTATCCTAGCATACTATATTTAGTCTATGATTGAACTAAAATGATAAAGAAAGTAATCTAAGCATGTATATTTAGTCTATTTCCTGATTTAAAGAGAGGCTAAATGATGAGCATATATGAAATGAAAGCTTGAAAGAATTTGAGCATAAGTGTGATGCTTCAAATTTGAAAGATGATTGTTAAGAATGGAGGAATGAGAGCTCTATTTATAGCATAAAAAGGGAAATGGATGGTCAGGATTGAATGGTTTAATCAAGGGCCAAGTTTGAAAGTTGGGGATCCATGTGCACAATTGGCACCAATAAAATAGTGACAAGTGTCAACATAGGGTTGGGTTGAAAGAAGAGGTTGGAGGCATTAAAGGCCTGAGAAGACCTCATGGTTATCTAAAGGCTAAGGGTCAAGTCTAAATTAGGTTTACCCACTGGATTAGGAGTTAATCCAAGGATAAACCTTTGTGCAAATGATTAAGAGATAATCATGGTCAAAGCATTAATGGCCTGATGAGACCTTTGGGTTGGGTAGAGGTTGAGTCAAAACAAATGTTTTAACCATGTGGGAGAGTTTGAATTAACCATTAATGGTTATTGGAGACTTTGGGGATTAAGTGGTTGAAGGTTGGAAGCCTTCAATGGTTTTCAAAGACTTTAAGGGTTTTGGTGGTTGAAGGTTGAAAACCTTTAATGGTTATCCAAGACTTTGGGCCATTTGAGAAGTGACCTCCCTTTGCTTAGGATTGTGACAAAATTTAGAGGAGGGTTAGGTTAATTAGAAGCGTTTAGAAGATTCTAGAAGGGATTAGGAAGGGGTTTGGGATTTTGCAAGTGGACGGAGGGATAATAGGATTTAATTGAATTAATTGATTTTCATTCAATTTGGTTGTAATTAAATAAATTTGATTTATTCAATTTAGGATAACTATTTAATTAAATTTGAATTTAATTAAAAGTGGCTAGGGGGATTTAATTGAATAAAATGATTTATTCATTAAATGGTATAGTGAATTTTATTTAAATAAATTGAGTAATTTACTTAATAAAATAGAAGAATGTGGATAATTTAATTAAATTGGATTTAATTAAATAGAGAAATGAACATAAAATATTCATTTAGGAATATGGTCATTTTTATACGTCTACAGTAAGTATAATTCACTCGGAAGTGACTTTGCTAGTTCTAATGGAGCTAGCCGAAACTTTAGAAGTGTATAAATGACAGCTTCTTCAATTTGTCACTTCTCATCATTATTCCTAGTCTCATACTTAACATATCTAAATCCTATAAATCCACCGTATTCTTTAAGATTGGCACAAAAAATTTCAACACTATGAATATTTACCTTTTTGCTTTTCACAATTTGAAATTTATTTGCATCATCAGATTCTGTATCACTCGACTCTTTTGCCAAAGTGAGTCTCTGAGTAGATTTCTTATAGGTCTTGGTTACCTTGGGTGCAGTAACACTCTTTTGTTTCTTACTCGGTGATGCAGTTGATGCTCTAGTGTTGGGTCTCTTTGTTGGTGGATTCGGTAGGGCCTTTGAAATGTCTTGTTTCTTTCTTTTCAGAACTTTACCCTTAGGCAACTCTGTACTTAATGTTATGGCTGCCTCTTGAGCTTCTGATTCCTCTTCGGTAATGGCAAGATTGCCTTTGACAGGTGTAGAGGAGGATTCTTCTCCAAATTTCTCAGATAAAACCTTTATCATTTATGTAGCTTTTCTTGTAGCCTTAGGTACTACAATGCTCATTTTTACTTTTTCCTTCACCTCTTCATATGTCCCATATCTAAGTTCAGTTGCATGCCTTGGTAATGATAAATAGGCATCAATTTGTTGCTGTGTTATATCATAATCAATCTCATAACCCATTGGTTGCAACGATTGAGTCCTCGGTTCAACAACATTTACATAACAATAATTAGTGTCTACCTCAAAACATATATTATCCTTGTATTTTTCTACCAGCTGTGGTGGAATCCTGTACCTGTTGTGCATTTTCTCTTGGAATTTGCTGAAGTAATCATCAAAGATATCATTAAAGTTATCACCTAACTTCTTGATGAAGTCATTGATCTGATGGGTGATAGGTCGGTGTAGCTCCCATACTACTTTACTGATTGAGGGAAATAACTTCTCAAAGTAGAAAAACATGCATATGAGAAGTGAACCAAACTTTAGTGTATTTGCCGAGTTGTTCTTCTTTGGCTTCCTTATTGTGTTTAGGTTCTCAAACAAGTTCTTCAGTAGCACTTCACACAAGTCTACTTTCATTCCCTTCTTCACTATTTTGTAGGCCAAGTCAACTGCAGCACATGGTACACTATTTTCCCTTGTAGATTGGAAGAAACAGTAACCAATTACTCTAAATGCAAACTTGAGTTCTACATCAGTGACATTATTCAATTTCAGTCCTCGGTAATCAGATTCTACTCCAGTTAGACTGATTAGCTCTTTTTGTGATATCATTTTTTGTGCTCGTGCATGATCATAGATAGGATACCCGGTGATCAGAGGAATGATTTCCTTACTGATCTTGAATGGTTGCTCCTATAGCCACATGAAATCATCATGTACTCTGCTCAAGACAATCTTAAGCCATTGGGGTTTGAACACACAGGGATAGACTAGGGCTTCAGTTAATCCCTTGATTTTGATATGCTCAAATTTGCGATCCAGTTTGCCATCAGTGCAAAGTTCATCATATGTGTCACTAATCTCGACATGACCGATTTCCTCAACATGACATTTGGTGAAGAATCTAACATCTTCTACTAACAAGACTCGATCTGGGATGAGTGAAAATATAGTTTTGTCATCCGGTTTAGAAGCAACTTTGGGAGTTAAAGAATATTTCAGCGAGGGCTTCTCCACATTTTTGACAACTATGGGATCTTGGATCTTGGGCACCATTGTAGGTTTCAGGTAAGATTTAGCAAATCATCCTTAGGGTTTACAAACAATTGATTCTTCACACTCAGTAGACAATAGCAATTTGACTAGATCAAAAACCAGCTTAATAGTGTGAATAGATTTGATGTAAATACCTCGAAATTCACTCTGAATGAAGTTTGATCACCTTGATTCTCTCTGCTCTGCTTCTCAAAAACTTGGTGAATGACAATGACCATGAAAATACTTTTAAGTACTCAAAAATACCTTATCGAGCTCCGTACAAGTTAGGCCAAGACATTAAATGCACTTGGTTCACCTTTTACCAATTGACTCCTTTTTTCATTTTAACTGAGTAACCAACTTTCCTTTATTAACCAACTTGACAGGTTTCCTATATACACCAACTTGACAAGTTTCCTATAAAGTATTATAAACTGACTAATTTGCATCTTAACTATGCAGATTTTGAATTTTGTACATAATAGAATAGGAACTATTATGATTTAACCTTTAGAGAATGCAGTCCCTTCATACCTTTTCCTGACTAATTTGAAATAGGTGCACCTAACTCAGTAGGTAAGATGCTTTCTTCATCTGACATAATTTCCTTCTTTTTCCAAATCATCTTGAATTTTTCTTTTATCTCTTCAGTGTCTCTTCTAGGTTGATCTCTGCAATCTCCAGCTAAATGTCTGACTTTGTGACAATGAAAACATGCCATACCAGGATTTCTCCATGATCTTCGGTTGTTCATTCCAAACCTTATAAAACAGTTGGCACTAATATGTCCATATCTTCCACAACATTTGCACCTTATCCTTGTATTTTAATCCCATGGTACTGCTGCATATTGTCGGTAAGGATCTGTGTGCGTTCGGTAACCTCTAGTGTTTGCTCGTTATGGATACCGCATATAGTTCTTTTTCTTAGTCCAGCACTTCTCGGTACTATGTCCATATCTATTGCAGTTTCTACAAACCCCTTTGAATTTTGCCTTCTAATAGTTGTTAACAGACTTTGTCCTACATTGATTAGATGTGTGACCATATTTATTGCAATTGTAACAATATCCATTGGACTTAGTGATATTCGGTTGCTTACCTTTTCTGATCTGGCATATGTTGGTAGTATGACCTTGATTTCCATAGTAGTAGCAAATAGGCTTCTTCCTTTTGATGTTATTCCTATTTCCAGCTTGCTTTGATGATTCTCCTCTCTCAGTAATATGAATTCCTTTCTCGGTAGATTCTTTTCCTTTGTAACCGAGTCCTCCATCTTTGTAGGGTTGTCTAGTATTCAGTTGCTCAACCAACATCTTTGATGCTTCATAACTTTTCTCCAATGTTTCTTTGGATTTCTTCTCTGGTTCAAGTTCACCAGTCAACCTTGATACTTCAAGTTTCAATGATTGATTTTCATCATTCTTTAGAATTGCTTCATGATGTGCATAACCTAGTTGATCTGTCATATTTTGTTGAATCCTAGTCAACCTTATGATTTCATCATCCTTATCAAATACTAGAGCTTCAAGTTGTTGTTTCTCTCTTTGTAGATCTCTTTCTTTATCCTCAGCTATCCTTAATGCATCTAGATTTCTAGTCATCTGTGTACTGAAATGTTCATGTTCCCTTTTCATTTCTTTTAGTTGATCAGCCAATGCTTTGTTCTTTTCTTTCAACATTCCAATCATTTCTTTAGTCTCTTTAGATATACTATTCTCAGATGATGTCTCGATTTGTTCCACTAACTCTTGAGAATCCTACAAGTCATCAGATAATCTTCTCCTTACTTTCAGAGATTTTTGCATTTGCCTTTGCATGTCTGCAATCACTTGATTTGCATTATCCAGCTCTTCTTGTAGATACACAATCCTCCGAGATTGTTTGTAGCCTTCCATTGATAAGATCTTTCTCTTTAGGTAGTTAAACCCTTTTCCAAGATACAAGCTCTGATACCAATTGTTAGGCCCACTATGGAAAGCTAATGTACTGAGAGGGGAGGGGTGAATCAGTACTCCAAAACTTTTCTTCAATAATAACCTTACTGTTATGCATAAATAGAATAGTTCAGTAACATAAAATAAAGTTAAAACAAATAGATAACAATCATACATGATTCACTCCATAACACATATATTTTGGTCACGCAGAAACTCTTAGTTAGAGAGAAAAACTGCAGTGGGGATGGCACCCACAACTTCACTACTACAATAATAAAGATTGCTCGGTTAGAGCTACATTTAGCTATTTCTGATAGCTTACCCTATTAGGAGTAACAAGATCTGTTAGATCTACCTTACTAAAGGATTTCATGGCACTATATAAATGTTGCACCTGGTTAGAGGATTTACAATTTATAGACTTGGTTAGAGTCTTTTACCCTATTAAAGGTTTCTCTTACAACTTCAAAATATTACAATAAGACTTTACAAATATCTGCAACTTTACATCTGAAATGCTATAGCAGATTCTATGTGCTTAGAATAAGATTACCTAGCTTATAGCATACCCCGGTAACCCATATTGTAACTCGGTAAACCCTTCTGTTTACTCTGTTCTTCGACTGTTCACTGATAACCTTCTCGGTGACCTCTCTGTGTCTCTATAACAGTCTTCCTTCATACATACACACACCTACATTTATTTCTCTCTTCCCATGCTATATAAATAGATCTCTTAAAGCGGTGATCTAATTCATTGCTTCGATCTTACAAAAAAGATTCCTCGAATGAATAACTAAACAAAATATTTCATTGGTTAGATTGACCTCGCAATCATACATAATCTTCTAATACAATTTCGAATGTAATAACGGTTAGATGTGCCTCGATCTTGTAACACGTTTTCATGTGCATGTCCAGGTTTAATGTATCTAGTAAAATGTTTCACTTGGTGAATATCAACTCGGTGAGTTAACTTTACTGCTCGGTAGCCATGAAACAATACTCGGTAAACAACTCGGTGAATACTATGTTCTGTGACTGCTTTCTTCTGTAACCGATTTCTTTGTGTGTACCGACTACATGATTCGGTAATACTAACCTCGACTAGAATATATAGTATGACTTTGAATATAAAACTAATGGCAATTTGATAAGTAGTAATAGAACCTTATCTTGTGATTTATATTTTCATCTTTTGAAAGAAATTATCCTTGTTAAGAATTATCTCGTTATTAAGATAATCAGTTTATTGGATTAATTGTGTGAGTTAAGTGAATTATGATATTTAAGTAATCACATTGGGAAACTCTTTGGGTGTTAGTTGATGTCTTCCGCTGTGTAATCTCAACTTTGATTTCTCGTTGTATCTTAATGATGTGTTTATCTTTTAAAAAAAAATTATTGCACTCTATTCTTGTGTTTATCTTAATCCTTGTGGGGTTTCCTAGCAAGGCATTACAGATAGGATTAGTTAGATGGTGGAACTTTAATCAATGTGATGGTACTACCTGATTTTGGTCAGATGAAGTCTTATCTCGAGCTAGTTTTAGATTCAAAAAATTTTCTCTAATGATGCTTGTTTGATTTTGGAATTTTTTTCTCTGATAATTTGGTTTGGATTTTGACTGCTGATTTTGACAAAGGACCAAAAAGGGTACTCACAACTGGAGATAAAATTTTCCTAAAATGTCTGGTTTTCTCTTTGTTTTTCTTAATTTTGAATATGTGCTAAGACAAAGATGGGATGCGCTAACTAATGACCTAGATGCGCCACATAAAGTTATAGATGCACTAAATTGCCTCTTCTACGTGCTGACTGAGATTTGCTTGAAACTGTTTTGACTAGAAAGGTTACATGCTAATATGTCTCAGAAAAGTACTAATGTTTGGACTAAAAGTGATAAGAGATGCCTCTTACATGCTAAGCTAATGTTAAAATGCACTAAGCTGGTATCACAAAGCACTACTAAAAGTTTACTTAGTCTGAAATTGGTTATGTGCTAAAGTGAAGGCTGATAGCGCTAAGTTTTTGTGCAGATGCACTACATAATGGTTGATACACACTAGGAAGTTTCTCCTATACATTAAGCTACCATTATTTCTTTGTTTTCTTCTATTTTGGGATTTTTAACACTTGTGTTTTTTATGGATATTTTTTTGAAAAATAAATTGCAAACACGACACACAAAAGAGAATAGATTTTGCCTATGCTAGAGAAATAGTGTATATTTTGTGAGGATGTGTTCAAATCCCCGATGTTTTCACAGGTTTAGATAACAAGACAAATCAGATAGACTCTTTATTCAAGGGTCATCAACAATATCATATCCCACTAGTCTCGATACTCCGTCAGCTCAAACAATCTTGTCACCCCTAGGGGGCGCCCATTTTTTTGCCTCTTTTCCAGAAATTAACTCAAAGTGAATTGCTTCACAATTGAGTAGTTATCTTGGGAGATATATGGTGAGTGATCTTAGGGATGGATTCTTCCCCACCCTTGCACTATGATATTGAATATGTTTGGATACTAATTTGGCTCAAAGTTTCTAGTTCTAAGATTTTTAATCAGGCTTCCGTTCGGTCTTCAGTGATAAACTCCCTCAGGAGGCTACCCAACCTTTAGAACAAAGGCTTTACGTATCTTAAAGATACTGGGGGAAGGCTAATCGCTCAGAAAAACCATTGAAGGGGACTTTCGTCAACCTCCACTTTTGATTATAGTGGGTTGGAACACTTGGTGATAAAGTAGTTTCCCACTTAGGTCATTCCCCTCTCACCAACCATTTAAATGGTTCTCAAAGAGCAACTGGGGAGGGTAGTTCTACTAAAGGATTTAATTTCTTGAAATGAAGAAAGCATGAAAGAGTGGTTTGGCTTTTTAGTCACCCAGTTAAGGGGAGATCGTATACCTTCCACTTTCGAGACAGGGCACACAAGTGGTCTTTTTAATCTTTCAAAGCAATTATTTTCTAACTTCTACTTGGAGATTTTGCTCCAAAAAGCATTGTGTTCTTTTCAACCTTGTATAGCAATGATTTTCTATCTAAAAATTGCAGATCCTGGTCAACAAAAGAAATCGTGATTTTGGTCAACAAAATTAAAGTCGATAAGGTTCTTTTATTTTTGCAATAAATTAAAATGAATCCTTTTAGGCACCAAAGGAAGGTGAAGTTCTTTTTACCTTTGTTAACTAAAAAGTAAATTTGTTGTTCTTTTTAAACCCAAATGAAGTGTTTTCCTAACTTGCAACAATTTTTTTTGCTTTGTTGTTCTTTCTACCCATGTAATAAGGAAAAGATGAAGTTTTTTTTTAAACACCAAAAATATGAAGTTCACTTTAAGCATCCCAAAAAAATTATGAGGTTTATTTTAAGCTTTGGCAAAAAGGAGGGTGAGTTCTTTTTAACTAACTTTTGAAAGAAAGAAAAGAAAGAGTTAAACTAACTCTCATTGCTCCTACACAAAAAAGGTTAGAAACTGCACAAAATCAGTTAGCAAAAACAATCAAATTCTGAGGGTGGGCTTCACAAGCCTAAAATTTTCTTTCTTCGATTATAGTTTTTCCTTTTCCTCTATCAGAGTTATGCGCTAGACTACTGCACAGATGTGCTACAGAAAAGTTCAAATGTGCTACATAATGGCTTCTAAGCGGCAACCTAATTATCGAAGGCATTACTATGTTTTTCGAATGTGCTTATGATAATACATAATAAAACCAGAATATTAGGCACTAACAGAAAGGCTAGATGTGATAGAGAAGAGGTTTAATGCACTAAACAGTATACCAAAAGCACTAACTAAAGGTTTCTACATGCTGAAGAAAGGTCCCAATGCGCTAAACCAACTTTTCTACATGCTTATAATATTGTTCCTACATAAAAAATGATAAGATTAATGGGGTCTTACCCAATGATGGGCGCCATAAATGTGTGCAGGAAAAGTGGGGTACTAAAACACAAAAGTCAAGTTCCAAAAGATCCACCCACCAATGGGACTCTTGGTGCAAGTTATGGAGCTATATTTAATATCTCAACTTCCCAAGGGGTGTTCCATTGTTCTCTATCTCACATGAACCCTCAAGTCAATGTATTTGCTCGTAGATCATTGAGAAAAGTGACTTAGGAATGACAACTCCAAGAACGAGTGATGTTTGATTAATTTAGCATGAATGCATTCCTAGATATATATGATATTGAATCTATGATGATTTAAACTAGCATGAAAGATGATGCTATGATAAAGATTAATAATCCTATCCTAACAAGATATACTAGTCTAACATGGATATGCTATGATATTGAAAATTACTTCAGAAAGGCTATTAATATGATTTTTATCAAAGAGAGGATAAATGCTTAGTAAAATGACTAGATGATGCATGAAACTTAGATATATCAAAATGAGAGAATGCGAGCTCTATTTATAGGGAAAATAGGGCAATGGATGGTCAAGATTGGATAATCTTAACAAGGGGCAGGATGGAAAGTTATCAATCCATGTTTACAATTCTCACCAATGAAATGGTGACAATTGTCAACAAGAGGTTGCTTGAGAGGAGATAAAAGAAGAATTAAATGCTTGAGAAGACATGAAGGTTACCTTAGGAGGTAAGGTTTAAGGTTAGGTTAAGGTTATCCATTGGATAAAGCTTTTATCCAACAGATAAACTCTTGTGCAAGGGTTAAAGAGATAACCAAGGTTAAAGCCATGAATCATCCCTTAGATTAGATGAGGGTTGAGCTAGAGAGAAAGTCTCTAATCATGCCAGAAGGTTTAGTTAACCATTAATGGTTATGTAAGAGCCTTAACTAGTTTGGAAGACTTTGAGGGTTAACTTGTTGAGGACATAAAGCCTTTAATGGTTTTCAAAGACTTTGAGGGTTTGAGAAGTGACTTCCCTTTTCTTAGGGATGTGACAATATTTAGGAGATAGATTAGGGTAAATTAGAAGTGATTAGAAGAATCTAGAAGGGTTTTAGGGAGGCAAGTGGGAGATGTAGGAAAATGCAAGTGGATGGATGGAAATTTTAACTAAAATAAATTATTTTATTTCAACAAAAATAGATGCAACTCGCATAAATACAAGTGGGGGATTTAAATAAATATATTAGATTTATTTACTTGCAAGGATCAATTTAATTAAATGTAAATTTAATTAAAAAAAAGGGGAAAGGGGAATTAATTAAATAAAGTAATTTATTTAATTAAAGGTTAGAAAAAGGCTTAGGTGAACTTAATTAAATAAATTGAGTAATTTATTTAATTAAAGAGATGAATGTGAAGAAATTAATTAAATAGAGGAATGGGGTTAAAATGAATATCTAATATTCACTTAGGAAAGTGGTCAGATTTATATGTCTACAATAATATTTTCTTAAGCAATAAAACTATCATAATAAATCAAATTACTTGAAAGATATTATTTGTTTTAAAAGAAAATCTATTTAATAGTTAAACTTTAAAACTTGAAAAAATAACTAAAAATACAAATTATTTCTTCAGGACAAAAAAAATGTGAAGCTTGGAAATGAACCTGATACAAAATAACTTACAAAATGATTCTAATTGCTCATAAGATACCAATATTTTTTGGAAGAAAAACAATGTAATAATTAAAATAATTACTAGCATAGCCTAACTACTTTGCAACAAATTCAAATACTTGAAAATAACGAAACTATGCAATTAATTATTTTAAAATGAATTATCTATCATGAGGTATTATTTAGAATAAAGTTTGAAAATGAAACTATTTACTTGTAGAGTACTATCTCCTTAGTAGGAACTATGAAATGATTAACTATATAGTTGAAGGGTACTTTTCTTCTTTCTCTTTTGAAAATAATCGTATTTAATTGAAAATGATCTAGTTACTTTTGTTTTCCAACTAATACTAAAATACCTTATTATTTGAGAGATAAAACTCTATTAATCATATTTCTTCAAATGCATTGAAAGCTAATTAAAATGAGCTAATACCTATATCTATATAAATACATGGTAAACATTTTAAATTAGTAAGGACTAAAAACTCATCTAGATTGTAGATTCCTTTCCTTAAATCGTTCATACTCTTAGAACTAAATACTAAATACCTCTAAAAATAAATAAATTGATAAGACACAGTAATCTAACTTTATTGCCTATAAAAGATAACCTTATCAAATTTAAATTATTAACAAATAATTAATGATTTGCTCCTAAAACATATAAGGAATTTTTTATTTAGAAGAGGACCTATTCATGGATATTATTTATCTTTCTAATGGGTTGTTGGGGGTAGGTTTCTATATAAGTCTCTCTTGATTAATAATATATTGACCCAATATTCTACAACAACTAAGTTCCATTAATCTCTTAAAAAACTAGAATAATTCCTACTCTTTTACTAACCTTATTGTATATCTCTTTGTTTGAATTTTATTTTTCTATCATCAAAGTAGTTATTGTCAATAAATCATCAATAATATCATCTAAATATTTTTATCAAACTAACAAAATTATAGTTTTTGTTGCATATTAAATTTAACTAAAACTGATATCTTAAATGTGACACAATATTTAATACGGGTGGCTGCAAGAAGTTGAGTCCCACTTTTGGGCAAAAAGTGGAAATGTTTTCTCTGTTTTTCAAATTTTATGTCGATTGATGTCAAAATTTGATGCACTTAGAGATTGAATCTCAAAAAACTTCAGAAATAGAAAATGTAGTGCTCAGAGTCTACTTTTCAAATATGTAATTTACTTTAATACCCACATGGTAGAAATCCCTTTTTAGTAGGCATGTTTAAAAACCATTTTTTCAAAATGCCTATTTCAGGACCATACCACACATGTGTACGACCACCCTTTTTTGATGCAAATAAATGAATTTTTGCAAATCTTTATGGGAAATGATACCTAAGACACCAAATATTGATGAGAATATTTTTGCTTATTTTTTTATTGAATATATTTTTTTTATTAATTTTTAATTGACAATAAAGTATATTTTCAAAACATCGGGTGTACGACCACCATAATTTGATGAAAATTTCATTTTTTTCCATTTTTTTTTTTTAATATTCAAAAGAATTGTTTGTAGATTGATGCCATATAATTTATTTTTCTGAAATCCTAAAAACCAAAAAGTTATTAAAGTTTTAGTGAACCTTGGTATTTTAGGTTTAGGTTCCACTTTTGATTAATAAATAATACAAAAATAGTAAAAGTAATCTTATCACTATAAAATTTACATTTCTAAATTCAGGATGCTGAAAACTCTAATGGGTTTTTGTTTTGTCAAAAAATTCAATCAAAAAGGCCCTCAAAAAATTAGGCCAAGGTAGAAATCTGATGTCGATTTACCTTAGTCATTTTTTTGGAGGTCCAAGCATAGGCTTGGTGAGACCAAGCCTATCCCAAAGTAAAAAACAAATCTAAGGAATGTTTCCCACCCCTAATTTTAAAAAATGGGCGCCCGTTTTTTAAATTCAAAAAATGGGCGCCCATTTCGCACAAATCCCAAGGATTGAATGATTTTTCAATCATTGGCTGACAGGTATGATCTGCAAAGAGAATGTTTTGATTAATCATTCTCTTTGTTTGTCTTATTGTCTATTTGGTAAGGAGATTGATTCGAATTCAAATTTTGGTGTAGCCATGGGATCAAATCAACATAGGAAGAGGCAAAGGAAGGTTCTGACAATTGAGGAGATTGTAGCAAATAGGGAGAAGGAGGCAATGTGTCAATAAGAGAGAAGATCAAGAATGAGACAAGGAGCTTCAAGTTCCACAATCATTTTAGAAGAGAAGAACATCAATGAGACCATAAATGCTGATGAAGGAAACACAATAGAACCATTTAATTCAGGTGCATCTTCTAATCCATTATTGGATATAGGTATGTCTCCACAGCCCCATGTTTTTTCTCATGAAGAAATTGGTGATTTAGTAGAAGCAGATTACTTATTAAATGAAATTCTAATTGAAAATCAAACCCCAAATGAAATTAGAAGTCAAGTTGAAAGTGAAATTGAAATCCAAATTGAAACCCCAACTGAAACTAGATCTCAACTTGAAACTGAAATTGAAACCAAATTTGAAACTCCAAATGAAATTGAAAATCCACCTACAACTAAAACCAATAATGTGTATGTAGACATGGAAACACCAATTGAAAATGAAACATGTTTGAATGATAATCAAATGAATGAAAATTTTAAAATTAAAAGTGATGTACTAGACAACCTTCCTGGCTTGGTTTCATGGAGACAAATTAGGACACATGCAAATAGATTGTTTAGACATTTTTTTTATAATAAGAAATTTGGGTTTCAATGTCAATTAATGGTACAACTAATTAAAATGACTAAAATGTGAAAAGTGATGAAGAAGTTAGGCTTTTATGTCAAACCCAAGAAGAAGGAGGAGTCTTTAAAACAAGTTGTATCGACTGTTGCTAGTGCCTTTGATACAATTGGAAAGAAAAGTCGTTCTAAAGATAAAAATGCGGCACGACAGGCAATAACAACAGCTTTAGTAAGCCAAACAACTTCTAATAAAAGAATGATGAGTAACATAAGTGGATATCTTAATATGCATCACAAAACTTTGTCAAGAGTTGTAAAAAGAAGAGTTAATTTTCAAAGTGATCTGGCAAACAAATTGTGGACTTTTAGTGGTAGACTACCAAGGTCTGATGTGAAACTTACTGGTGAAGTCAAAAATTTGATCAAAAAATTCTGGCACAATAATACGAGAGTATCACCTAATGTTAGAGATGTTCTTAAATTAAGAGTTGGGTCAAAAATTCATGATCCACATCCAAAACACCTATTGGACATGACTCAAACTGAATTGTATAAAAAAATTTTGGATGATAAAGTGTTGACTATTAGCATTTGTCAAAGGTCTTTTGAAAAGTGTAAACCTTGGTATGTTCGAATTAACAAGGAAAGAGTCACATGTTGTTGCAAAACTCATGTTCAATTTCGCTACCATTATGATGTATTTCGATATATACGTGTTACCATGCATAGTAATGGAATGTTCCAAGAATGTGGTATAAATATACCACCTGAAACTATAAAGGAGTTTATTTCAAGTTTGTTTTGCAACCCACTAAATGAACAAAATTTCCTTTTCAATGCATGTGTTTCTGGTGTATGTGATATATGTGGCAATCTTGCATTGTTCGATGAATGTTTGCATGAAAATATTTCAAACGATTGTGGACAACAATTAATTGATGTTAAAATATTTAAAACTATTGAGTATCCACTGAAGGATGGAAAGGTTGGAAAATGATGTGATCTAATCACTAAAAAAGTTAGTGTTCATGCATTTATGAATGAATTCAAGAGTAACATCATACCTAAATATGTTAAACACACTCAAAATGCTAGATGGCTCGATGGTCAGTTTCGAATATGTAAGGATACATTTCCTATTGGTAGTATACTTTTGGTTGTTGACTTTGCAGAGAACTACATGCTTGCACCATAAGATGAGGTATAATCACAATATTACAATTCAGTGCAGGTATCAATTTTTGTCCATATTGTCTATAGGCATGCACCAGATAGTACACAAGAGGATCACAAAATTTTGAGAGAGTACCATTTCTATATGAGTGATAATAAATTACACTCATCTAAATTTGAGGGAGAGAGAAATTCAGATGACACAACATCTAATATGGTCTGATAATTGCACAGGGCAATTCAAGAATGCTAGAATGTTTTATTGGTTGAGTAGGATTCATAAAAAAACTAATATCGAACACATTTGGAGTTTTTTTGAGGCTGGACATGGGAAAGGAGAACATGACAGTGCTGGTGCATGTGTTAAGAGAGCCCTTTGTAGAGAGCAACTCAAATTCGAGGAAAAGGCTAAATTTAAAAATGCAAGTGCAATTGTGGATTGGTGTAGTGCAAATTTATCCACAAGATCAAGTCAAAACTCTACAATTAGATGTTTCTTCTGGCTAGTTAAAGAGGAGAATATCCTTCCAAGATATGATTGTGATACAATAAATGGGTCAGCTAGATGGTATTCATTTAAGAGTTCTAATTCTAACACTTGGACTATATGGACTAGAGAGCTTGCATGTTTTTGTCAATTTTGTGTTGCAGGTGAATGGGAAGAATGCGAGAATGCAGAATGGGTCGAAGAATGGCAACACAAATCCTTAACACCTACTGAGACACAATATGAAGATGTTAGAAGAAATGAAGACCTCAATCATGCATTTGCATCAGAAGATTATGATCGTGTTTCAGACCTCATACAACCTGGTAATTTAATTCAATTTATTGTTTATAACTTTAAATTATATATTTTTATGTATTGTCATATAATTTATGATTACATATTTGAATTATAAATTCTAACAAGTTTTATTTCTACACATTGTACTTAAATAAGTTTTATAGGACATGTGTATGCTGTTGTTGCACCTGAGGACAATGATGAGCAGGTTGAGTATTGGCTAGCTAGATATGTAGAACCTAAGAAAAAGTTGATATGTGATCAAGTAGATGATGATGGTTTTCAGTATCCAGTTGGGTCTATTGTGGTGGTTGGTACATGGCTACGCAAATACTTAACAAGAAGGAATGGCTTACCAGCTTATGAAGACTACCAATCAGAAAAGAAGATTATACACTATTCTCATTTGGTGGTGGCAACAAACATCAAATTAGAAAGATACAAAGGTAGACCTACTAATAAGGTATTGTGGACACTTTCAGTAGAAGAGCATGAGGCAATCATAGATGCATTGCAGAAGAGAGAGGATGTAGATGGTACATTGGGTTGAATCAAATTTATATGCATGTAAGATAGAATTATGTCTTAAATATGACCTGACTCTGTATTTATCATTGTATGACAAATCTATATTTATAGTGTACTTTTTTATTTTAGTACTGTGAAGTCCATGCTTTTCATACCACTACTATCCACACTAATAAACCATCAATACACTAGTAAAGTAGTGTGGTCAACTTAAGAGGAAAGTCGATACTATGTTTGTAGCTTCCTAATAATTTGGTTAGCCTTAATTCCATCAATCTATTGGATTCCTCTATGAGATTAATTTATAATTAATAATCCTTTTATATAATCATGAAAATCATGATTCCTCTATGAGATTCATTTATAATTAATAAGTCAATACTTGTGTGAACTCTTTTAAATATTTAATCATGATAATTGTTTTTCTTTGTCCCTTTAACATTGTATTTGTCTACATTTGATACAATTTTGCTTTCATAAACAATATTGTATTTGTCTACATTGAATTATAAACTGTTGCACTATAATAACAAGTCTTGAAATAATAATTTAATAAGGAAATGACATTAAAACAAGTCCAAATAACATAATAACAAAACAATGTATCACATATATAATCACTAGAGTGCGCCAAATCACATAACACGACTTGATATCATAATAGCAAGGAAATGACATAATACAAAGTCCTATATATAATCACATAACACATAACAACAAGTCCTATATATAATCACATAATAAAAAGTCCTGGGATAACATAACAAGTGTCATCATAAAAATTCCACAATACAATAACATGACATGATCTAAAATAAACAATCTAAGAACTCGCGTGCATCTCATCTGCAGTCCTCTTCACTCCATGTGAAGGTGGCTGAGATGAATCATCCTGCTACACGTGGTCCTGAGATGCACCATCTGGTGTCTGTGCAATATCAGTGTTTGCACCCTCCTATGCATTATTAAAAGATTTTACATGAGAAGAAGTTACTTGCATAATTCACTTATAAAGTAATTAAATACTAAAAAAATTTAAATAAATTACCATATGACCATGCTCGACAATCCCTCACTAATACGTGGAGGTCCACTATCATGAACAAGAAAAGTGGTCGTAGCCAAGTCCTACAAAAAAGAAACATTGTATATCAATTTTGATAATCCATATAAAAGCCAGGTACACAGTATAAACAAATTAGAAATTATTTTTGTAATCATCGTGCCTCAAATGATAATGTCAATGGTTGCATCTAGCTCAACCCCATAGCCATACCAATATTGGTAATGATGTGGACCTAAACAACATATATAAAGCATGAATCAAACTTGTATATGTACATAAATTATAAAGTATATATATATATAGAATATAAGATTATCACAGAAAAACATACATGTGATGCAGGGAAAGTAACTGATGGTTGAAGGTGTACATGTGATGTGCCATAAAATGATCCAAAAGCCTACAATTGCAAAAAGTAATGAACATGAATCAAATTTGTACTTAAATTAGTAAGCATGTAAACACTTCAAATTAATGGATGAAAAACATACTAGTTGTATATGAGGCTGAGCCTCAGTGGTCCATGGGTCACCTGAAGAAGTACCCACCTCAGTGCTACATGAAGCACCCTACAAAATTGAAAAAACATATCATATGTAAATCATTACATTAAAAAATTTATTGTTTATTTTAAATGTACATATCAATACAATCTATCTAGATGAAAGTGCATACCGTAAATGGGGCACTGACATCTCTAGGTATTGAGGTAACATGTTGTTTGTTCCTCAATGATGTGGTGTGATCCATCCTCTATTCAGAAAAAATTGACTCATGTTATGGTTCATATGTGTATATATAAGGAATTCAATATTGCACTGTAAATTATACAAATAAATTTGTACCTCTCTAGGCTTATCATCGTCTACCCACAGGAGATCAACATATGAAGAGACAGCATCAGCATGTGTAGCCTCCTCGGCATCATTGTAACCACCATGGGCGACATCAGCATCATCAAAATCATCATCTCCTCCAGGGGCAGCCTCACTCTGTGGACCCCTACATACATCCCCACAACTCGTGCAAACATGTGCTAAGCAGGGGGTAGCCCTCACCTCCCACAACTGTTGTACCAAATTGCCCGACAGGACACTCAATGAACCTAGAGTAGAATCCACTGCTCGATGATGGGAAGGTGCTGGAACAACTGGTGATGGAAGAGGAACCAATGGATCATCGTGCACATGGTTTCTAACCTTGTCGCTCAATTTTTCTCCTAGCCTATCCTGGGGCATGCCTCTCCCAACCCCCTGAAAATATCTAATATCAAAGTAATTGGGCTTTTGGCCCAATTCAAATTCCGCCCATAATTTCTTAAAAAAATACATTGGGACCTCATGATTGGAGTGTGGTGGATGGTCAAAGACCATCCACCACCTCTCCCAAAAGTGGCTAGCAATGCCCGGGTGCCTACACCATCGAATAGAGATCCGTGGCTTCTTCGGATCTATCTCTTCACCCGTCTTAGGGTTCACAAAATATTTTTTCAAATCTACTTTTGTTATTTTTAAATCATTAACTTGTTTGTATGTGAGGCCATCTACGTAAAATGCATGTAATCCCTCACGCCAGCTATGATAGCTATCTAACTCACTATCTAATGCCTGCACAGACTGTACAATGCCTTGCATACTATCTGCAAGGCATAACAACGGAGGCGGTGGATGAGGCTCACGCCTAATAGTGTGAATATCTCTAATCAGAGCATCAATATTTGTCCTAATTGTCTGTCGCAACTGCTCTGGTGGAGGTGGAGATGGAGGTGGAGGTGGAGGTGGAGGTGGTACTATACCTAATAGCTCATCTATCTCAAACTCATCCATCATGTGAAAATAATCTGCATATATATACAAACATGAAAATTTACATTTACAATTACAAACATGAAAATTTACAATTACAATTACAAACATGAAAATTTAAAAACTTGAAAATTTACAATTACAATTACAAACATGAAAATTTACAATTAAAAACTTAAAATTTTCTATTACAATCACAAACATGAAAATTTACAAACTTGAAAATTTACAATTACAATTACAAACATGAAAATTTACAAACTTGAAAATTTATAATTATAATTACAAACATGAAAATTTACAATTACAAACTTAAAATTTTCAATTACAATTACAAACAATAAATTTTTGATTACTTTTATAGGATTTTATATAGATTGTTACAAACAGAGATTAATCAAAAATTTATAAAAGACATTTAAGGGAAGAATTATTAGGATTATGATCTTTTTAGTAGAGCATATGTATTGGTTATCCTTATTTTTAGAAGCTCACTTCATCAATGTTCGACAAGATATATGAAGGGTTGATCATAAAACTACATAGTTTTTTAAAGTTGAAGGTGCATTTGGGCTTTACAAGATCTTCCATGACTTGTAAAGTCAAAGGAGGTGATCTAAAACCAAGCATATAATTATTTTAAATTTTATAAAATCATTATGCTCAATCAATTTGGGAAATATAATAATATTATCCAATCTCTTTACTATTATAATTAAACTAGTCCCTTTTGTTTGTCTATGTGAGTGTTCCCTTTCTAATTTTAAATTACAAACTTGAAAAATTACAATTACAATTACAAACATGAGGAGGCATCATAGGTTTCTCTATTCATCCTTTTGTGGTAAAATTAGAAAGGGATAACTATGATTCTTTTGTAAAATGGTATCTTCATAAGTTTTAGGTGGTTTAATCATTTTCCTTTTATGTATGGAGTCATAACTAAACTAGAAACACTAGAAAATATATAATCTTGGTGTAACATCATTGACCATGTAGGAGTGATTTGATCTAGTATCAAGATCATGATTCTATGTGTATTGCATTGGATATTGATTTCCCCCACACACTTTGGAATTTCCCCCACACACTTTGGATATTGATTCTATGTGTATTGCATTGGATATTGTGTTTAGGTGATACTTAAGAGGAAATTCATTATATCATATTAAATAATTTATTTACTTAAGATCAACTTTTATTTACATATTAAATAATTTTCAAAATATATTTTAATTATGTACATCAATTATATCAAGTAGAATAAACATTTAGTAATGAAATACAAGCAATTATCATAAAAAATTTAGAATCAATTCATTCTAAATGTAAAATGATACATACACATATAAATATATAATCAGTTTTTTAATTTAATATATACTTGGCAAAATAAATTTATATAGATGTGTAAATTTTTAAGTAATTTAGTGGGGTTTATAATGAAACCTATCCAAGAAAATTTGTCATATATTAGAATACATAACTCATCTACTCTATATAGACACCACCCTCAACTCTCCCTTCTTGTTGGTTCTTATTTTACTATTTCAATTAATGCTTTCACATAATATAATACATTCACTTCCAACACACACTCTACTATTTTCATGTGCTTTCACATAATATAATACATTCACTTCCAACACACACTCTACTAATATTTCTACAATAAGATTGCAATACCTCAAACTCTTGATGTACACCTTCTATTTATACTTTCTTGCTTTCCATTTGAGGCAAGTAGGTCACTAAGTCCAATCCTTTCGAGAAATCAACAAAAATTTCTTAGACAACCCTACCTTGATTCTCCCTTAACAATTTTCATGTCCATAATTAAAAGGAGTCTTAAGATCCATTTTCATAAGCCTACATTAATAATGAACATAATTAGGTTGAAGAAAAACCCCAGAAAAACCCCTCTTAGATAAAAAAAATTTGCCTCCATACTTGTCTCAAGCATCATAGGTAGTTGGGAGCTTATTCATAATTCTTAGTAACATGTGATGGATTATAAACATGATACTTCGCAATTGATAATAATTCTATTTCATCTAAAATAATTACATATTCCCACCATTGTGCAAACTATGCACTAAAGAATTACAAGGTGATTATTGCCTAGTGATAGATATTGGTATAACAAATTACATTTTATTACAAATTGGTATAAGATAAACCAAATAATTATAACATACACTTTCATGGCCTACCCTTATATTGACATGTATGAAAACATAATGATGTAGTGATTGTATTAGTTGATATCCACTTGTAGCCTAGACAATTCCTACACTATCTACAATGACCCATTTCTAATCATAGCCAATCCTCTTGATCATGCAAAAAAATGGGCCACCATGCCCTATACATGAGGTCTTAATTATTAGTTGTTATCATTAAGACCAACACTAACACTACCCTCAACGGTCTTCCACCATACTTGTATAGGCCTTAGTTCAATACTCTAACCAATATATTTTTGACACATTATGACACAATGATGGTGCATAATCTTGAGAGGTAACCTAAACACAATGACATGGATAAAATTCAGGTGCTCCTCAACATTTCCCTCACTATATTCTATGTCCCTCTAATGCCAATCCCTTTTACTCATTTGCATTCTTCATTCTTGATGTGGATTTGGCCATGTGCGTATGATTGTGTCATTTACATTTTGAATGTAAATCTTTCAGTTTTACTTTGATCTTATTCTAGATGCTTCATTTGTTGCATTGTATGCCCCTGAGTGTTTATTGTTTGCTTAGTTTGATATATGTTTTGTGATTGCTTTGGACCCATGATGTGTTGGATCGCCTTATGGTGATTTGTAATTTTGTAGTTACATTGAGATGAATGATGATCTATTATACCTTTGCTGGTTATGATAGATTGAAAACCAAAAAAAACTAAATTTAAATCTAAAAGCTCCAATCAAAAACTAAATATATGTTCCATAAGATACAACACTGCTAGGAAAAACATTGATCACTAAACACCATTTAATTTAGGGTTTAGGGTTAATCAACCAAGATAGTCAAATTTCTCTTAGGACTTGTTCGGTTTTTTCTATTTAGGGTTTAGTGTTCATTTTTCTATTCAGGGTTTATTGTCTGTTTTTTGCATCTAATGTTTATTGTTTGTTTTTCTGTTCAGGGTTTATTGTCTATTTTTTGCATCTAATGTTTATTGTTCATTTACATTTTTGTTTTTTATTTTTTGTTTTTTCCTACGGTTTAAATACTATTCATGTTTTTTGTTTTTTTCCTACAGTTTTTACTATTCATGTTTTTTGCAATATTTGAAAACTAAAAACTATTTTAAACATGAAATAAAAGACGATTTTCAAACTTTAAAACATAAAAATTAAAAAATAACAATACATTAACATTTTTTTATGAAAAACAATAAAAATAAATAAAATAGAATATAAAAAATAAAGCTAAATACCTAGAAGGAGGTAAAAATGGTCTAGGGGGGTCAGCTAAGGTGAAAAAAACGAGTACCCATGCTCCTCAGAAACGCCTGCCCATTTTTCAAACAGTAAAAATGATGGGAAAATGGTTTAAAAAAATAAATAAATACATTTAAAAAATGGACGCCCGTTTTTTTCAAATCGAGTGCCCGATTTGAAATAAACGGGCGTCCGTTTAGCTTCAGGCACCCGTTTCTAAACGAACACCTGTTTTTTGTTGGCTCAGGCACCCGAAGCTAAACGGGTGCCCGATTTGTAAAAATCGGGCACCCGTTTCTAGCGGGCTCATTTCCCAACCCACAGACTTCTGCAGGATTGGGACCCAACTCTGTACATTTACCCATACTTATTTACTCATACTGAGCTAATTCTAAATGAATAAAATGGTTTACACAATTTAATTTACTTACTTAATAGTTTTTTGTTTTTAAAACAAAAGTGGCAAGCCACTGATATATATATATATATATATTAATAAGAAAACTGAATCAAGAGCTCAATAGGGAAAGAACCATAAACAAAACCCTATATCCTTGCTCAGATACAGTGAAGAAGAAGGAAGGAGGCTATGAGAAGAAGCCACCCGATCTGGAGAGATAAATAGGGACTACCCATAGAATGAATCTCTTAGGGGCCAAAAAGAGAGTAACCAATCGGGATGAGACCGGAGGAAACCAAAAATAACCAACCCCCTTAACTGGTTACCATGGCGACTGAGAAGCATGAATCTGATTGTCGGAGCACTTATGAGCTGCAACAATCGATTTCTGATTATGTTGTACCAATGCTTTGATACCGGTATGATGTCCTTACGACCAGTTCAAAAAAATAAAAGCCTCCTTTATTGGTGCTAGTAGATAAGCAAAAAAGAAGATTCCTCTATTGGTTTGGTTGTCTTTAGATTTTCCGCCCATCCAAAAAGAGCATATTCTGGGTAGCAAAAAAAAAAATTGGAATAAATTTACTTGTTCATGGTGGTGTCTTCCTGGGTCTGAATTGCAAGGGCATCAAAAGTGGGCAGAAGGGAAGTAGTCCATCCTGTGACTTCATCCTATGCTGGTACGTTGAGGTCTGGTACCCTATCTATAGTCCAGCCCCTTTCCACGGGTTGTGATATTTGCAAACAAGGGTCAACATTTATATTTCTAGGATTTCCATTTGAGCCCCAACTTTGATTTTGACTCTATGTACAATGTGGTCATCCAATTGTCTACCTAATTGATGCAAGTCATTCTTCACATGGTAAAAATTTTGTCGTTCAAGGGCATGCTTTATTCGGTCATAGAGTACCATGCAAGCATGGCTAGATTGGATAAAGTGACGTGGAAAGAGGCCCCCAAGGAGAGATGACCCTGCCATAGATTATATTTTGCCAGGGCTTCATGGAATGGGGCCGAGGGAAGCACATCTTATCTTACCAATTTGAAGAATACTAATTCCAGCAGAGGAATAGATTGCAAGAGATCCAAAGAATTTGACAAAAAGGAACTGAGAAGTTGATGGGGATACATAATCCTTTTAGCTTGTGGGGATAACATCTCCTCACTGATGAAGTCTTTGACAGCTCTTCTCAATTGTGGATTGTGTAACAAAAAAAGTTGTTCGAGGTCCCTATCATTGATGTGTCCATGAAAGGTCACTGAAGGTTCTAGAGTTTGCACTGAAATCCAGTCATTCTATGGCATATACTCCCAGTGAATTTTCTTGCATCCTCCACAAGAACCATTTTCCATATTGTAGAGCACTATGATACTTCAAATATTTAAATTTTTGAAAATTTTGGCTGAGAACTGTGTGTGTAAGAGTAGGCTAGTTCCA
Organism: Cryptomeria japonica; assembly: GCF_030272615.1. NCBI lineage: Eukaryota > Viridiplantae > Streptophyta > Pinopsida > Cupressales > Cupressaceae > Cryptomeria > Cryptomeria japonica. Next base: position 112,602,777 of record NC_081411.1, read on the forward strand.
TTTATAAATAAAAATTACCATCTCAAAGTGCAATAAATGATCATATTTTAGGATCATGTTTGCGATCCTTGCATTAATTTTGTGACCATAATATAGTTGAGGGGATGTGTGAGAGGCCTAAGTGTGTTTTGCCTTGTGTGAAGTGACGTATTGAGAATCCCCGGTTACTTCGCACTAAAGTTCCATACATATTATCTACAAAGTGCATTTAAAAGCATAAATGCAAGTGTCCCAACAGCCTTCTTATTCACCAGCACCAGTTATGTTCTTGCATGCAAGTATTTAATAGGAAGTAGCTTGTGATAAGAGTGTCGTACTTTCCTTTTGTACTAATTTGAACAATTTGGGAAAAGAAGACAATTTAGTAGGAATTGCAATTGACTCCATGGAAATGCCATCGTAGCCCATGTTTGCTAACAAGTCAATAACAAAGTTCCCCTCTCTTAGTGTTTGATTGATAGAGTAGTCCAAAAAAGTATCGAGAAGATCCAAGGTATGCTTCAGAACATAAGATAGTTGCTAGGTCTTAGATCTTTTTGAGGTAATTGAGTTGATAATGACTAAAGAATCCCCTTCTATTTGTATATTGGAGAGGCCACACTTCCTTGCTAACACCAGATCGGTTAGTAAGGCATTTGCTTCCACCAAGTTATTCATGTCCGGAGGGATGGGTGAAGCTTAGAAAGAATGCATTTTGCCAAAATGGTCTCATAAGCAAACTCCAATTCCTGATTTTCCTAAATTTCCATGAGAAGATCCTTCAAAGTTGATCTTAAACAAGTTTGGAGCTGGAGGTGTCCATTTATGGATGACCTATCTTTCACATGGACTGAAGACCAATTCGGGGGATCCCTATTGGCAAAATAATACCATGCCAATATTTTGCAATTGCCTTATCCCACCGAGTAAATGACTGGATGTCCTTAGAATTTGTAAGAGAAGAGTTTATGATTTCTGCAATCGAATTTTCCAATTTGGTCAAAACTTGGTCCAGAGAAGAGGATGCTTTTCTAAAGATTATTTTGTTCCTCTCCCACCAGATTGCCCAAATAATGTGAGCAGGAGCAAATTTCCAAATACCTAAGAAGGTTGATGTAGAGAATAAAAGAGGGCAAGAGTTAAACATATCCCACAGTGATTTCGGAAAGGGCAACATGAGTTGGAGTTTATTCATGATGAAGAACCAACATTGGGAGGCAAAAGAGCAATGTAAAAATAAATGATCAACTGATTCTTCCTCTAAGTCACAAAATACACAATTAAAAGCTTGTTTAATGCCTAGTTTTACTAATCTCTCTGTTGTTAAGATTATTTTATGCAATGTTAGCCATGCAAAACAACCTGCTTTTGGTAACACAATGTCATTCTAGTAGAAGGAGTATGCCTGACTACTTGCCTTACTGCTGCACCCTATTGCAAGGCATTGTAACCTTCTTTGATTGAGTATTGTCCTGATTTGGATGCTGCCCAAAATAACACATCATCTCTGTTAGACATGATAACTGATCTATTTAATAAAATGTTGGCCAATCAGGAAGCTTGTTGGGGGGATATTGGGAGAACAGTAGGATCTTTCTATATAATTTTCCCTGAAAAATATTTCTACAGCAGACACATAATCACTCAATTTTGTACTCCAATGGGCTATGGTTGTAATCATAATGTCCGCCATGTTATCCAATTGAGCAATAGGAGGATGCCCACACCACGAGTCTGTCTAGAAGTTAGCATTGAGACCATTGTTGATTTCCCATGAAACATACTTGGATATTAGATTCCTTGAATCCATCATGAAATTCCGAATAGGAGACCCCTTTGGAGGGTCTGAAAGTGTCAATACTCTTTATGGTTGAATGTTGTCCAAATATTTACCTTGCATAATCTGGTAGCATTTGGAGACCGGGTTAGTGTACATTTTCCAAATCAGTTTCCCTCCAAAGGCCTTGTTGCGGTGCTTCAAATTGTGAAGTCCCACTCTCCCTTGGAATTTTTGGCATGACATATTTTCCAGAGAGGTTAAGGGGATTTTCTTTTCATTTGTCATATTACTGTTCCATAGAAAATCTCTAATGAGTTTCTGCAATTGTTGGATGATGGATGACGGAGCCTTGAGGACAGACATGTAATAGTTCGGTATTGATGTTAGCACTAACTTGATATGAAGAATTCTACCTAATAGTGAAAGCCACCTTACTTTCCAAACTAAGATTCATGCTTGAATTCTACCAATGACAGTAGACCAATAGGATGGTTTGTTTGATCCCATAAAAAAGGGGATGCCAAGGTAGGAGGATGGCAATTGGTCCATTGAGAATCCCAAACTCTTGCATATTCTTAGTGATAAAATTAAAGGTGTGTTGAAAATGAAAATCTTAGACTTGGCAGCATTAATTTTATGACCTAAAGCAGAAGAATAGATATCCAGTGTTTGCTTGATGAGCTTGGCTTCTTTTAGCGAAGATTTACGGAATAACAATGTGTCATCAGTGAAGAGAGAATGAGCTATTGTTATTGAAGTACCTGGAAGGGTGACCCCAAGCCAAAGCCCTTTTGAAGATTGAAAATTGATGTATCTGCTCAAGGCATCTGCTATGAGAATGAAGAGAAAGGATAACAGAGGGTCACCTTGTCTTATCCCCTGTGTACCCTAAAAAAACCTTAAGGGATGACCATTTAATAGAATAGAAAAATGTGCACCTAAGATACAATTTTTGATCCATTTACACCATTTTTCTAAGAAACCGAATTTCTATAATACTTTAAAAAGGAACTCCCACTTAACCCGATCGTATGATTTCATCATATCAAGTTTGATAACAAAATTTTCTTGTTTGCTCTCATGGAAAGAGTGTAAAACCTCATGTGCTACTAGGGCTCCTTCCATAGCCTCCCTACCCGCCCCCTTGTTCTTGTGACATGATCTTAGGTATGAGGAAGTGCACTCTAAGGTAAATGGCCTTAGTTACAATCTTATATATTGTGTTACAAAGAGAAATGGGTCTGAACTCTATGAATGAAGAAGGGGAAGGGGTTTTTGGGATAAGAACAATATTTGTTACATTAAAACCTTTCAGCATAGCTCCCCTTTTCCTAGATTCTTTCATTACCTCTAAGAGGTCAAAACTAATCACATCCCAACATTTTTGAAAGAAGAGGGCGGTGAACCCATCCGGCCCTGGGGCTTTATCTGGGGAAAGGGAAAATACCACTTTGTGGACTTCCTCCAAAGTGAAGGGGGGCATAAGGGCTCTGTTATCCTGGTCAGAGATTAGAGGTGGGATAGATTGTAGGAGAAGCTCAGCATTTTCCTCCCAAAAAGGATCTAAATTAGAATGTGGTGGGGCTAGGAGATTCTTAAAAAACTTTACTCTTTGATCTTGGATATCTGCTAAATTTTTAATCAATTCCCCTAAGTCCTCATGTTTAATTGAGAATATAACATTAGATGCTTTTCTTTTTTTTGTAGAAGCATGAAAGAATTTTGTGTTCTTGTCTCTCTGTTGCAGCCAGACTTCTCTTGATTTCCATCTTCAGTACTTACTTAATAGTTACGCATATCGAATCTAAAATTAACTATTTAAATTTAATTTACTTAGCAACTCGATAATAAGATAAAAAAAAATTTTAAAACCAACATATAAAGTTTCTAAATAGTCATTACCTTTTTTGAAGGTCTTATTTCTAATCATATCACTTTATTAAGTCTTTTAAAAGAAAAAATTTAGAGTTGCAGGAAATGAATAAACCATATTCAAATTGAATTTTTTTTATCTTATAGCTTTTCTCTTAAAATCGGATTTACTTTCTATTTCTTTTAATTTATGAGTAAATATTTCATAAATAGAACTCTTCAAACCAATAATTCATCAACTAACCACATAAATATTAATTATCATTTTTCAAGTGTTGCATGTTCAATTTTAAACAATATTTTTTAATTAAATTCTCAACTTAGAAAAATCAACCCTTTTCTTTCTTTCATCTAAATACTCCTATATATATCAAATAATATTAAATACCCAAATTATAAATATTTCTATTTAATTGTTTTCTGCAATAAATATAAATTTATTTTTATTTTTTAAAGTATAATAATTATAATTTTAATATAAACATATATTGAATTGAAAATATTGGGCATGTGAAATAAAATAATACAAGATGCAAAATGCAAAATATAAAATGCAAATTGCAAGATGCAAAATGCAAAATGGAAGATGCAAAATGCAAGCTGCAAAATGCAAGATGTAAAATGCAAAATCCAAAACGCAAAATGCAAAATTCAAGATGCAAAATGCAAAATGCATGATGAAAAATGCAAGATGCAAAATGCATGTTGCAAAAAATGCAAAATGCAAAATGGAAAATGCAAGATGCAAAATGCAAGATGCAAAATGCAAAATGGAAAATGCAAAATGCAAAATGGAAAATGGAAAATGGAAAATGCAAGATGCAAAATGCAAAATGTAACATGCAAACTGCAAGATGCAAAATGCAAAATGCAAAATGCAAAATGCAAAATGCAACATGCAAGATGCAAAATGCAAAATGCAAAATGCAACATGCAAGATGCAAAATGCAAAATGTAACATGCAAGATGCAAAGTGAATAATGAAACATACAAAATGCAAGATGCAAAATACAAAATGCAAAAATGCAAGATGCAAAATGCAAAATGCAAAATGCAAGATGCAAGATGCAAAATGCAAGATGCAAAATCCAAGATGCGAAATGCAAAATGCAACATGCAACATGCAAAATGCAAGATGCAAGATGCAAAATGCAAAATGCAAAATGCAATATGCAAAATGAAAAATGCAAGATGCAAAATGCAAAATGCAAGATGCAAAAAGAAAAACGCAAAATTCAAGATGCAAGATGCAAGATGCAAAATGCAAAATGCAAAATGCAAAATGCAAAATGCAAAATGCAAAATACAAAATTCAAAATGCAATGCAAAATGCAAGAGGCAATATGCAAAATGCAAAATGCAACATGTAAGATGCAAGATGCAAGATGCAAGATGAAAGATGCAAAATGCAACATGAAATATCTAAAATACAAAATGCAAAATCCAAAATGCAAATGCAAAATGCAACATGAAAGATGCAAAATGTAAAATGCAACATGCAAAACGCAAGATGCAAAATGCAAAATGCAAAATTCAAGATTCAAAATGAAACATGCAAAATGCAAAATGCAACATGCAACATGCAAAATGCAACATGCAACATGCAAAATGCAAAATGCAACATGCAACATGCAAAATGCAAAATGCAACATGCAACATGCAAAATGCAAAATGCAATATGCAAGATGCAAAATGCAAGACGCAAAATGCAAAATGCAAAATGCAAAATGCAAAATGCAAGATGCAAGATGCAAGATGAAAAATGCAAAATGCAAGATGCAAAATGCAAAATACAACATGCTCAATGCAAAATGCAAGATGCAAAATGGAAGATACAAAATGCAAAATGCAAGATGCAAGATGCAAGATGCAAAATAAATGGAAAATACTTGCAAAAGGCAAAATGGAAAATGCAAAATGTAAAATGCAAAATGCAAAATGAAACATGCAAAATGCAAAATGCAAAATGAAAGATGCAAAATGCAAAATGCAAAATGAAAGATGCAATATGCAATATGCAATATGCAAAATGCAAAATGCAAAAAGCAAAATGCAAAATGCAAAATACAACATGAAAAATGCAAGATGCAAGATGCAAAATACTAAAATGCAAGATGAAAAATGAAAAATGAAAAATGAAAAATGAAAAATGAAAAATGAAAAATGAAAAATGAAAAATGCAAGATGAAAAATACAAGATGCAAAATGCAAGATTCAAAATGCAAAATTTAAAATGAATATGCAACATGCAAAATGCAAAATGAAAAATGTAAAAGGGAAGATGCAAGATGCAAGATGCAAACTTATCCAATAACTGTTTGTCCACGTCAACACACTCATACTCACTATCAGAAGCATTAGGAGTTGTATTACCATTATGAATAACATTTTCACCCATTTCTTAATGAAATTTTGAAGCAAGAGGAGCAAGAACACGAATAGGAGTAAAACCATCACATGTTTTATGTAACTTATGATTTAGAGATGTTGGTTGAATATCTTTCTTAGAAGAAAAGGGAATCATGTAAACTATTGGAGTTTGAGGAGATTGAGTATTTTTTAGGATAACTTCACGAGCCCGAACATGGCATCTCCATCGGTGTTCTCTCGCAAAATGATTTTGTCATGTCTTAGTGGAAGGCTAAGAAGAAGGAGGAATATTTGAAGAAGTAGGAATAGTTTTCTCCTTTATAGTGGAAAGTTTGGGTTGAGGTCTTTTTGGTTGAACAATAGGAGGAGCAGGCCTCTTTTCTTGATAAGAGAAAGGAGGTGGAACTACGCTATAGAAAGGAGGAATATGAGGTGTAGGAAGGAGATCAGGTCCATCATGAGGAGGAGGTATAGGTCTAACCTTAGGAAGAATATTGTTGTTCTCCTTAAGAGAAGGTAAAGTCACATCCATAGGAGTAGGTGGACAATTTTCTTTAGGAGGGAGTTTAGTTCTATCTAAGAGGGGAAGAACCTCATCTTGAAGAATAATAGGAATCTCATGTGTTGGTGATCTAGGTTGACTTAAGGATAAGATCATATTGTTCTTCCATTTTTTATAAGATTGAAAAAGAGAATATCTTCTTGATGGAAGAGATTGAAATTGTTAAGGCCAAAAGAGATCAAGAGAAACACCAAGGCTCTGAGGCTGCTTTCAGATGGACAAAATAAGCTATGGTTCATTGTTATGAATTCTCTATTGTGAGGAAATCTAAGATACTTGTGAATCAGAGAAGCAATATCCTTCATGGAAGATAGCCAAGGATAGCCCATCTTCACATGGAATTTCTTAGAAGAAGGTATGATAACAAAGTCAACATCCATGGATTTAGCATGAACTTTGATAGGAAGAGTGATAGAGCTAATAGTAGGATACGAGAAACCATCAAATAACTTCACAACTACATTAGAAGCATCATAGAATGGTTTATGCAATCGTAAAGTGAAAAGATACTCTTTAGTTATGACATTAACCATGCAAGAGGGATTAATCAAGGCACCATGGCAAGGGATATCCTTAACCTTTGCAACTATGTATAAAGGGCCATCAGGTGCTGTAATGGCCTCACTAGGGTCAAATGCAATACAAGGATCCTTAGGCAAATCTTATGTTTCTACCATATTAACCAAGTTTGGAGCCATATAGATGAATGGTTCAGAAGTCAAAGAATTAGTTACAATCTCAATAATGTTAGAGGTATGAGATGGCAAGGGATCAATGAAAATCTTAAGATTTTGATTAAGAGGAGCAACTGATTTATTCCCTTTATAATTCACACCTACCACAGATATAGTATTAATATGAATCAAGTCTTTAACCTTATTTTTCAATGCAAAAAATTTCTCAGTCTCATGACTAGGTTGACGATGAAATTGGCAAAAGGAATTGTTATCAAAATAAGAAGATGGTAGTTTGGAAGGACCAACTTGTTTCATAGGAGGAAGTTTGATAAAATTTCCATGCAACAAATGAGACATGATAGTATGCAAAGATTCATTCAAATGAGTAAACTCTCTTTCTCTTTCAGAAAAAATAGAAATAGGAGGCACACCTATTGTAGCATTCACATGGCTATTGTTGATTGGATCATTGAATTTGATGAAGCTTTTTGTTGGTTTGAACTTTGCAAATGGTTTTTGGACACTCTCCCCCTTATCACTTGGAGCCATACGAGTAGATTGCTCCATTTGACTTACAATCAGTTGATAGTTATGGAGTGTTGTGCACAACTGCGGAAAGGAAGTAAAATCAGACAAAAGAAGCTTTTCCCTAATATCTTTTTGCAAATTAGAAATGAAAATTATTTGAATATCGTTATTAGGTACATGTAAAGAAATTTGAGCACACAAATGCTTATATCTATCAATTTAATCGGTCACTTTTTCTCTAACACCTTATTTACAATGCATTAAATCAGTCAAAGTCATTTTAGGACCAATGTTATTTTGAAATTGTTAGATGAAAGGATTTGATAGTTGTTGAAAAGAAGTAATAGAATAAGAAGACAGAGAGCAATACCATTGTAAAGCCTTATCTCTTAGTGTTCTTGTAAACAATTTTGCAAGCAATCGTTGATCATAAGCAAAATTAGTATACAAGGTTTGAAGTGTTTTGACATGCGTTAGAGGATCACCTTTTTCATTATAGAGTTCCAATTGAGGCATCTCAACATGTTTAGGTGGCACAACTTGAACAATATCAAGAGAAAGTGGGCTCGCAACATCAAAGGTGGGCACACTAAACTTGGAGTGACTCATGGAAGCAATTTGTTGTTGTAACGAAGAAACAGTCTAGGCAAGATTGTTGATTGTCATTTTGGTGGAAGAATTCATGTTAGACATGGGTGATTGAGAAGGTGGTGTGATGTTGTTGAAAGAAGGCATGGACTAAGAATAAGGTGGTGGGACACTATGATAAGTAGGCATTAGTGATTATTAGGCATGAAAAGGGACACTTATGGAAGACATAGGTAAAGATGGAGGATTAAATGAAGAAGAGGTATTGCCCCCATGACCTATGGTTGTAGGAATGATAGTTTGAGTTGAAGTAGCCATGATGATAGAAGTGAAAGTAGGAATACTAGTCATAGGATTGGTCAAAGAAATAGAGGAATTGACTTCTGTTGAAGGTTGTGAGTAACCTAGGGTTTCGGTATAACTCTTGATAAGCATGACATTAGAATCAACAATATGTGCAATGCCATGTAATATATCAATTTCATTCTTATCACTTTGAAGCATGCACTTAAGACCTTCAATTAATGGAAGACCTTCACTATTAGGGTATTCTTGAGATATCCATTGTTGAAAGCTATCAAATTGATTGTCCAACATAGAAAGTTGATCTAAAGAAACCCTAGTTAAAGCTTCTTCTTCATCATGGGATCCATCAATAGGTACATGTCTACGATGGGAAGCATTACCATGATCCTCATTAAAGAAGTCGCTGAAATTAGGCTCCATCTCCTCGATAATTAAAGCTTGGGAATCCTTAATTCTAATGCTTTATCTAATGGGGATAGGATAGGTAGGAATAATAGTGGTAAAACTCATGCATTAGAGGGAAAATTTGAATTTTGAATTATGGGAACAAAGCTTACAAAATTGAGTAATGTGAAATGTAAGAAAGTAATGATTACATAATTTGAACTTTATTGGGAGAAGAGGATGACACAATTTCCAGAAAAATAAAAAATGGAAGTAAATTGGAATTTTAAAATTAGGGCCAAGTGAAGACCACTTAATTTAAAAAAAAAAAAAATTTAAATTAGGTCAGACTATAATTAACCTCTTAATTTTTAATTTTTTCTTAAAAGTTGCAATGTTGGATTTTAAAGGTATTTCCGATTCTAGAGGGTTCAAAATTTGATAAAATCAGCCAATCTTCTGGATTTAGGCTAATCAATATAGTCATAACAGTCTCCCAAAATTTTGGGAAAAAAGTCGAGGACTGTGGCAGGAACGCACATGGTATAACCAACTTTTTTTGAAATTTTTCAGGGATGAATATTATGATGATTTTAAAGCTAACCCCCCAAAAATTGGCGAATTTTACAATTTCTAGATGGGCAAAATGAAGACAAAAAGGTGCAAATATGACCTTATTAGGGTTTTGAAGAAAAACAGAAATTGAAGTGCAATTTTAAAAATTTGAATTGTAGAATTGAAAACAAATCTGAGAATAATCAGAAATCTAAAAATTAAATGGAAATCCAATTTTTGAACAAGTTCAAGATGATTTTTGAAAATTAGGGTTTTAACAAGTAACGTCTTAATTTTGTAAATTTTAATTGCAAATTGAACAAGAAAATGAGGAAATTGAATTTGACAAACAAAGCAATTTTTAGATCTAAGATAACCAGAAGCAAATTTTACAAATCTCAAGTTCAATTTAAAATTTAAAAACTAGAGTTTTTAATGATTTTACCACTAAGTTTGTAGAAATTTGAAACTTGTAAATTAAAAATATGCAATGTTGTTCTAGAGAGGTTAAGGGGATTTTCTTTTCATTTGTCATATTACTGTTCCATAGAAAATCTCTAATGAGTTTCTGCAATTGTTGGATGACGGATGAGGGAGCCTTAAGGACAGACATGTAATAGTTCGATATTGATGTTAGCACTAACTTGATAAGAAGAATTCTACCTGATAGTGAAAGCCACCTTACTTTCCAAGCTGAGATTTGTGCCTAAATTCTACCAATGAAAGTAGACCAATAGGATGGTTTGTTTGATCCCATAAAAAAGGGGATGTCAAGGTAGGAGGATGGCAATTGGCCCATTGCGTAGCCCAAACTCTTGCATATTCTTAGTGATAAAATTAAAAGTGTGTTGAAAATGAAAATCTTAGACTTGGCAGCATTAATTTTATGACCTGAAGCAGAAGAATAGATATCCAGTGTTTGCTTGATGAGCTTGGCTTCTTTTAGCGAAGACTTACCGAATAACAATGTCATTAGCAAAGAGAGAGTGAGCTATTATTATTGAAGTACCTGGAAGGGTTACCTAAAGCCAAAGCCCTTTTAAAGATTGAAAATTGATGTATCTGCTCAAGGCATCTGCCATGAGAATGAAGAGAAAAGGTAACAAAGGTTCACCTTGTCTTATCCCCTGTGTACCCTGAAAAAACCCTATGGGATGACCATTTATTAGAATAGAAAAATGTGCACCTGAGATACAGTTTTTGATCCATTTGCACCATTTGTCTGAGAAACCAAATTTTGATAATACTTTAAAAAGGAGCTCCCACTTAACTCAGTCGTATGATTTCATCATATCAAGTTTGATAACAAAATTTTCTTGTTGGCTCTCATGGAAAGAGTGTAAAACCTCATGCGCTACTAGGGCTCCTTCCATAGTCTCCCTACCCAGGACAAAAACCCATTGTTCTTGTGAGATAATCTTAGGTATGAGGAATTGCATTCTAAGGTGAATGGCCTTAGTTACTGTATATTAGGAAATCGATTAACATCAAAGCAAATAGATATTAGCTAACCACAAAGCCAAATTGCAATGAAATAAATCCTAATTACAATCAATAGAAGAATTGAAAACAAGACATTCAAAATAAATGAAAATCCATCACCAATGTCTCTTTCAATTGACCTCCATTGTCCTTCTTTCTCCTTCAAATTATTTTGTTTGTGGATCTTACCTACAAGTACAAAATGCAAGTATGAAAGCAAGCAAGATTGACAAGATGAAAATTATAGCATAAGGATACTAGAAGCATAGTTGATTTTTTGATTGAAGAAAATCATCCAATTTATAGACAAATTGGAGAGAGGACAAGATTAGCATGAAGAGATTTGAAAGGAAATTCAAATCAAGAATGACAAATTATGCACAAATTATGACAAGATTGACATGCAAGATTGATTGACAAAAATTATGACAAGTTGCTATGCAAAATGCATGACAAATTATGACAAGATTGAAATAGAAATAGAAATTAGAAATTAGGAATTAGGAGAAATTAACAAATTAGAAAATTGAAGAAAATGATGAAATAGAAATTAGGTGAATTAATTAATAGGTTTTCATCCATTAATTAATTCATGAAAGAGACCTAGGACTAAATAAATAGATTTATTTAACCCACAAAGAATAAGAAAAGGATTAAATGAACAAATCATAAAACCCTAGAAATTAATGTAGGTTCGATCATGATTCTGATTGACAAAGGACCAATGTTGATAAATGATTGAGATTGGTTGACAAAAATCAATGACAAATTGACCAAGATTGACAAGGAGATCAAATTGATAGGCGCCAATTGATGAGGAATAATGACTAATTGATCCAAATTGACATGATTGAAAAGGACAAGGATCGATGACGAATTGATCGCAAAATGACAAGATTGACAAGGATAAGGATCGATGACAAATCGATCGCAAAATGACGAGATTGACAAGGACAAGGATCGATGATGAATCGATCACAAAATGACAAGATTGACAAGAGGACAAGGATCGATGACGAATCAATCCCAAAATGACGATATTGACAAAGACAAGGATCGATGACGAATCGATCGCAAAATGATGAGATTGACAAGGACAAAGATCAATGACGAATTGATCGCAACATGACAAGATTGAAAAAGACAAGGATCGATGATGAATCGATCACAAAATGATGAGACTGACAAGGAAAAGGATTGACCCAAAATCATGACTGAAAATTGCTATCGACAAGACCTAATTCGAAAGTGAGAAAAATGAGGAATGCAGAAGAAGGACTCGATGCTCGCAAATGATAAAGACCAAGGGCGCAACATAGAAGAAATGTTAATGCAACGCAAGAACCCTAAAATAAGGCAATGCACAAATGTTAAAGTATGACTCCGCAAGCGTTGACCATTTTTAGATGTCTACATTTTGCCCCTCTTTGAGACAATGCGATTTTAAGCATTGTTTCAAAGAATAATAATGAAAATGCCCTAGACAATAACAATGACATATGCATGCCCCCTCGAGGAGTTGTCCAAAAAAATCCAGAAAAGAGGCCAAGTGATCGATAAGAATGATAGAAGACGATAGGTTCGAACGGATCAAAAAATCGGAGGTCGGATGCACAAATTACAAGTAGTGGAAGGCGCAAAAGACCACGACCATCATAAGATGGAGAGCATGCACGTCCACCTAGGTACTGACAAAAAATCTATATAAGAGACAAGGAGAATGAAAAGAGTTCATTTGCACTGGCCAAAGTGGAGGAGTTGTTGCTCAAGAAAAGGACCCTTGCAAAGAGATGACGAACATTCCAATGGCAGATCACCTTGGGGAACATGTATGCACCTATAAACGACTGGACGATGCAGGAGCAATGGTATGTAGCTCAATTTCATGCATTTTGCTTGATTGCGGGACATTGTGGGGCCCACAGGGGCAGGTAAAATGGAGATATGTGCCTGTGTGGGCACATTTTGTGCCTATGTAAGGCCAGAAACAGAGGTAAAATCAGTGTTTTTACTTGAAAATTAGTTTGTTTTCATTCTGTTTCTTGCATTCTGGTTTTTCTTTGGTACTAATTCTTTGTGCAGCATCTTGGCGTTACATGTGACGAAGACTAAAAATGCAACTACTAATGAATCTTATGCAGGACGTGGTCAAAGACTCTCATTAAAACATCTTGCTTGCAATTTTTAAAGTAGTTGCACATTTCATTTCTTAAAGGTTAATGAACACCATGCATTCTTTGTCTGTTTTTTATTTGATTGCATGTTTTAACCCTTAGAATTGGGCCTGCCTCCCAATTTACCTGGCACTTCACACAGGCATTGGTGAGAGGGAATGACCCAAAGTGGTGACGAGCTAAAGCCAAGCTCTTTCGAACCACTCTAAATAACTGTGGATGCAATGAAAGTTGTAGACAACGGGTGTTGGAATGGTATTGCGACAATTTATTCGCCGGATCAATACCTACCCGAACGGATGCCCTTGCTAGAATCTCTTATTTTTAGATGCCAAAATCCTTCTATCTATTGGCTCAGGCATTGTGATATGCACATGCTGAAGACACCTCTCATGTACTCCTCAGAGATAGCAAGTTCTTGGGAAGTGATGCCCCTTGAACTCGAAGCTTGGTATGCCCGAGAAGTGAGTGCATTGTAAGGGGGAGCCAGTGCTACCAAGTGTCTAGCTATCTGGCTGAGTGTTGTATTTTATGGTTAGAGGATTCAACAGATATTGCCATTGCCAGCCATAGGATTTGTTGTGAATGAGCATGATTGTCTTGGGTCTAAGTCCAAACATCTTGTCTTTTGTGATTGTCAAAAGTTGAATTATACAATTGTCACAAAACATCATGTGTCAAACAAGTCCAAACATTGTCCAAAAATGGTTTTAAACAAAAAAAAAAAGAGAGAACATTCATCCAACAAAGTTCAAAACATTTTCAAAACATGGCTTTCAAACACATTGAAAAACTTTGTCTCAACATTCATGTCAATTTAGGCTAGGTTTTGCATAGTCCAACTTAGGTCCTAGAACATATTGTCACCTCCCTTCATTTTAGTCCTTTTCATTGCAAGCGTCCTCATTTTGCACTTAGGTTCAAAATCATTTCCCTAAGTTTGCATTTCATGGTCATATCCAAGCTAGATTTCCATTTAGGTGACATTCGTGCATTATCCTTGTCATGCTAAAATTAGGTCTTGCCTAGGTTGCATTTCGCATATTCCAAGTCATTGGTCTTCACATATCCTTATCATTGTATTGTCATCTTGTCTTGGCTTCATCTTGTCATATCATATCCTTAGATCATTTTCATGTCATATCCTAAGTCATTGTCATAATCATTGCCTTCTTGCATTTAGTCTCAAAAATTTGGTTTGTCAAACTTGAAAAATCAAAACTTTGGATGATACCCTAAGTTGTTGTTAGGGAATCTTGACCTTGTCTAAAATTTGTCCTTTCATTAATATCATTTTTGTCAAACCTAGCTTACCTAGCTTAGTATCCAAGCATATAGGTGAGACATTGTCAATTTGTCCTATTATCATTTGGTCTTTTGTCTTTTAAGGTCTTCGCTTCATTTCAACTTCCCAAGGTTGAGTCTTTAGGTTTGCATTCCAAAAAGTTTGTCAAAATATTGAAAAACAACAAAAACATTAAGTTGCATTGTCATCCTTTTAGGTTGCATTTGTCAATCCCATTAGTTGCATTGCATAGTGGCATGTTTGTTGAAATGAGGTCTCAACCTTCTTACGAAGCCATGTCATCACAATTGAGAAATCAATCATGTCAATCCAATCTCTACATGTCTCAGAACTTGGATCAAACTTATCATGATGATGTAAATGTCCAAATACAAAAACTAGAGGAGAAACTAGCTCAAGAAAAGGAGATTTTGGAACAGCAGTTATTCTTCGATAGAGTTTGCAGGTTCTTCATGCTTCAGTGATATTCTTTTCCATCTCTTTTTGGAGTAGAGTTTTGTTCCCACGTGGTTTTCTCTATTTCTCCAGTTCATAGAGATTTCATTGTATTTGGGTACCTGATCAGGCCTTGTTGTCGGGACTCATCTTTATTGCTTTCAGTAGCTATTCTAGGTTTTAGCTTCTCCCTAAGTCTAGCTTAAGGGGGGGTGTTAGAGTATTCAGGTATTTACTTGATTAATTAAACATTATTTGTTTAATTATTTAAGTTCCCTTTATCTCTTTTACACTTAAGCTAACTTTAGGTGCATATAATTAATTATTTTTAATTAATTATTATGTGCAAACCTAGGTTTTCCCTTTTAGGGTTTCTTGACTTATTAAAGGTTGAGTTCTTTCTTTTCATTGTATGAAGAAGGATTATTATTGACAATACATTTTGGAGATTATTGAGCTCTCATCTTTTGGAGCATATTTTTCCTATGTATTCTTTCCTTCTGTGATTTGTTTCATTGCTTCTCCTTGTAACAGGTTTTTCAGCTTGTAGAGATTATTTGGGCTCCTATGGTGTTGTATTTTCTCAACTCCTATAGCGGGAACGCACATGGTATAACCAATTTTTTTCAAAATTTTCAGGGATGAATATTATGATGATTCTAAAGCTAACCCCCAAAAATTGGTGAATTTTATAATTTCTAGATGGGCGAAATGAAGACAAAAAGGTGCAAATAGGACCTTATTAGGGTTTTGAGGAAAAAGAGAAATTGAAGTGCAATTTTAAAAATTTGAATTGTAGAATTGAAAACAAATCTGAGAACAATCAGAAATCTAAAAATTAAATGGAAATCCAATTTTTGCACAGGTTCAAGATGATTTTTGAAAATTAGGGTTTGAACAAGTAACGTCTTAATTTTATTAAATTTTAATTGCAAATTGAACAATAAAATGAGGAAATTAAATTTGACAAACAAAGTAATTTTCAGATCTAAGATAACCAAAAGCAAATTTTACAAATCACAAGTTCAATTTAAAATTTGAAAACTAGAGTTTTTAATGATTTAACCACTAAGTTTGCAGAAATTTGAAACTTGTAAATTAAAAATATGTAATGTTGTTCAAAGGAAAGCATGGTGATGTCGAGTTCACCAAAAATGATGAGTAAATGATCAAGAGGAAAACTAACCCTTTCCCTCGAAGAGAGATGAGAATTTCACTATTGATTATCCTTAAAGCAATTTTCACTATTACATTAGGAAGATAAGGAATGATTCACTAGATCCAATCTTGACATGAAGATGATAGATTGAATTTTGAATGAATCAAGAATGTTGGGATGATCCCTTCTTCTTTTGTTTGATTTGGAAAGGAAATTGATTAGGTTTATGTAGTGCAAAAGTGACAAAGAATCGATTATAACTTGAGATCAGAATATGGGATGAAGTTGTACACCTAGATTTAGGAGTAAAATGTCAAGACAAAGTCGCCTTGCAAATTTGATGAAAATTTTTCCAGACTGTGGCAAGAATGAACATGGTCCTCTGAAAAATCTATGGAACGAAAAGGGTTTTTCCACCTCTACAAATGAAGCCTTAATCGGAAAGGACAACTATAGACAGAAAAGAGAGGGAAATGTGTTGGGATTGGGGGTTTGCCTTTAGGTCAAACCCCAATTTTAGAATTAACCAAGTAATGAAAGAAAGTACCTGCAAGTAGATTAAATGAAAGACTGAATTGTAAATCACCTCAACGGAGGTTGTAGTAGCATTGTTGATAAAAATGCTTGTGTGGAATTGAATGTTGAAATAAATCTCAATAAATCTCCTCTTCAATGGTTGAATCCTTGACTTGAATGCAACACCTAGCCTTGAAAGGAGACTTGACAATTTTTAATGCTGGAAAAGAGTACTTGAATGCTTGAATTCTTGATCGCTTGTGTATACTCCAATCTTATCCAACTTCAACTTATGCAAATGAGAGGATGGATTCCCTTTAAATACATGTTAATGGATTTGATTTTCATCATGGGCCGACATCGGGAGAGTTTTCCCACTCACTGCAAAACCCACAATGCATGCTCCAGAAAGATCCTACCCCAAAATAGGTTAGGGACAGGGGTTCCATGCCCTTGTCCAAGGGGGGGCAGGGTCGTCCTACCCATTTCTCCAGGGAAGAGTGTGGATAGAGTGACGCAGAGGCCAAGGAAGAAGTTATTTCTACAAGCCGAGCAATCTTTGGTCTCCGATCAGGCTAGAGGATTCGAGTTCGCATGCATGAGGACCCTAATGATGTCGAAAATTGCTAGGATCACAATTTTACGATACTGCAAACTAGTGAAAACTTTAGTGGCTAATATTCGCCAATTGGCTATTTTTAAAAATTTTGGAATCAAATTTGGATAATAATTTCAACTTTTAAGGTGACCCAAATCACCATTTTTACAAATTTTTTATTTTAATGTTATTTAAATCACCAGAGAATTTATTTTATTATTTTTTTAACTTAAAGATTCGCCATAATATTTGATACATGATTGGATCAAATTAGCCAGCATTTAATCGTTTATTGTAGAAATCCAAATTAATTCACCAATAATATATCATAATTATTAGTTACTTTAGGGTTATATCAACAATATTTTATTTCCACCATTGATTTAAAATATACCTTCATTGTATTCCATGAGGTAAAATGTACCTACAAGTTGTAATATCATTTGAAGATACAAGGAAGGTATGAAGAAGACAATCAGAGCTTAACTGGTACTGAATCCAGCATATAAAGATGCTATTTTGAACAATACATTATCATTGGTTTTAACCATCCAATTGTAGTCAGTGTGACTCCCTTTTTGTGATTGAGCAGTGATCGTTAGGTAGTTGGCCTTTTTGCATGTGCAGACCCCATTTGTACACACATACTATCTGCAGTAGTATCATCTGATTGTGGGTAAGGTTTCCCATTGTGGTTTTTCCCCTTATAGGGTTTCCACGTACAAATAATTGTGTTATGTGTTGTGGATGTAATCTTTCTTTTTGTTTCATGCATTAAACTTTACCGGTACTGTTATTAACTGTTAAACTGTCTACCGGCATTAAGTTTGGTTTATCGGTATTATGCACTAAGTTTGGTTAAGTTATATTTGGGTTGAAATTAATAGACAACTGATTCACCCCCCCCCCCCCCCTCTCAATTGCCTCTGGGTCCTAACAATTATCAATTGTTAGGACCTAGAGGCAACTGAGAGTGGGGGTTGTGAGATTTTGCCAAGATCAAGAGCTCAATGAAATGTACAAAATAGAGACACAATATAGGACAAGAATAAACTGTATTTTCATCAATAGAAAATGATCAATAATCAACTAACAATTACATACAATGTAGATGAGCTTGCTTATATAGGCAAAGCTAGGGATATGTGAGCACACAAACATGACATGTGGCTCAATAAGAAACAAGGGTAGGTAGGAAATAGGTGTGGGTAGGTAGGAAAAATAATATAATAGTCAACATGAGGTGGAGCACCCACTGAATGTGGAGTGTAACAACAAGATCAACACCATAAAAGGTGGAATTTCTCCTACACACACTATCCCAATGTGGCACAAACACCCAAGTGTCTCATACCCAAACTACTATGAAATGAATTTCCTAAGTAAACTTAAGTAAAGTGTAATAATATCCATGATGAATAATTATTTACGCCAACACCCCCCCTTAAGTGCAACTTAGGGGAATGCACTTAAGTCTACAATGCAACTAAGCAATGCAAGATGGGTCTCGGCTACGAGGCCATGTTAGGTACCCATGTACAAATGCAAATGCATGCAAACCAATGCAATGAAATCTCTCACAAAGTGGGGAAAGAGAGAAAAACCCAATGGGAAAAAACCCTCCCCCAAAAGAGAGATGAAAACATACAAGAGAACTCTCATAGAAGAATGTGAAGGACAAAACCCCATGTGAGGAAAAAGTCCCCCCCATATGAGAGAAGAAGAGAAGCTAGGAAGCCCCCCCTCAATGTAGAATCTGCACCAATGGAAGAAGCTCGATGTATGAAGAAACTGCTCCACGAACGTCGAACAACATTCCTCCCCTTAGGAAGAAACAAAACCAAAGGTGTATCGATGAAGTCTCCCCAATCATGAAGGGAAGATGTATGAAGAAAACTCATGATGAAAGGAATCTTTGAAAACTGCTCAAGTGTCCCCATGTCGATGCTGAAAGATATCCCTTCCAAAGGTGGTAAACTGTGCCACACTGCTGAAAAAGGCACTCCAAGATCTAGTGAAGATGGATGTAGAACATGTCCCAAAGACTCACATGTCTCCTCAAAACATAAAGAGACCTCCTCCAACTGTTGTACATAAGTATCCACAATCATGTCAACCTCGAAAGAATGATCATGTAGAGAATGAACAAGAGGGTCAGAGTGTGCCCTTGCAACAATCGAAGAAGGATCACCTTCATCAAAGAGAAGATGAATGTCATCAATGATGTCTCCCAAATCTGTAATGTAGGATTCCATAAATTAACCTGCAATATCTGTCAAGTAATCATCCCATGAATCTAAAGCTGGAAGACAATGAATATCCTGCTGCACTGAATCACATGAAGGCAAAACTGTCGCACTATCTGCATCATCAGGTGCAATAGGTGATGTGATATCAATATGAGGAGATGAAATACAAGGCTCAAGAATGGGGTCACATGTGAGAATCCCCATGTTCAAGTGCCCAAAGTTCTCCTCAAAATCTGAACCATCACAAGAAGTGTGATCAACATGTGCAGAATCATCAAATGCGAAATCATCATCATCAACAAAATCTGAAAAGGAGTATAACCAAGATGCATGATTAACCACCCCAATCGCAATGATAGCTCTAGTCTCCAAGTCTCTAATGAAAACTGAGTCAGGTGTGAACTCCACAACTCTCTTAGTTGTGCCATGTGTGATTTGATAGATAGAAAGGAGATTGTTTGTCAAGTGGGGTACACACAACACATCATTGAAGGAGTTATCCCCAATGTCAATAGATCCTTTCCCAATCACATCCATCTATGTATGATTGCCCATCAAAATCTGTGGCATGGTGCAAGGCTCAAATGTAGAGAACATAGACTGCGAAGATGCCATATGATGAGAAGCCCCTGAATCTAGAAGCCATCTCTCTTAATCATGACTGATAGTAGCACATAGAGCTTTTCCTTTTCTTGTTCCAAAAGAGTGAGTTTTCCCACTTGTAGAAGCCATGAATGCTTGCCCTTTTCCTTTTGAATGTGAGGAAGTGGAAGTTGATGAATCATCCTTCTTGTAGACTTTAGGCAAATCAATGTTATGCTTTTTGATGATATGTGTAAGCTCATCAATCTTCTTAGAATGGCAACAATGCTCCTCATGACCAATCTTTTTACAATAAGCACAAGTAGGTCTCTCCCTCTTTGGTGAATTATCTCTGTTGGAAGAGGATGAATCTCCTTGTTGTGGAGAAGATGGTGCTTTTTCCGTAGGCTTTGATTGCCATTTCTTCTTGTTTGAGTTGTCCTTTCCTTGATTTCCTTTGTTCCCTTGATTTGCCACTAATGCTTGAGACGTAGAAGCCTTAAGAATGCCCATGCTTATCAACTTAGTTTGTTCCATCATCAACATTTCATTGAAAGCATCAAATGTAGGCATTTTGTAGCTTGAACCCATTGTCATCCTATGGGTTTGGAAACTAGAAACAAATGCTGCATATTCTCGTGGAAGCTTGCCTATCAAGTTGAATATCAATTGAGTATCCTTTTTATCAATGCCACAATCTTTGAGTTGTGCCCTCAACTCATTTGCCTTAGTGACATAATCTTGTATAGTATCAAAGTTCTTGGGATCTAACATGGTGAGATCACTATCAATTTGATATCCCCTAATCTCATCAACTTGACCATACAAGTCTTGAAACTTTTGCCAAGCATCCTTGATTAGAGTACACTTCTCAATATGAAAAATGAGACCCTTTGATACATACTTTCTTAAGGTACCAATTGCCATGATATTTTTAGTGAGCCAATCCAAGTGACCAACTGGATCAACCTTAGGATTAGCGGGAGAAACAATAGTTCCATCAATGTAATGAGTGAGTCATTTTTCCATAAGTTTACTCCATGCATCAATTTTCCAAGTAGCATAATTATGTGGAGTTAAGAGAGGAAACTTAGAAGAACCCATTGTAGAAAAAAGGAAGGAACACAACAGCACAAAAGCATAAGAGACACCCCCCCAAATTCACTCAATCAAAGTACCCCCACAAAGTGATGATTTTGGCACTTTATACTTAGTGCGATTACAATGAGCCACTTGCAAAACAAGGCAAAGTGGACTTATGATGCAAATTTTACAACTTCTCAAATGAGATACAAGAGACTTCAATCAATAGTGCAATGAATCTAATTGGGATTCAAGCAAATATACAAGTACCAAGAGAGCCAAAAATGGCCAAGATTTGAAAGTACAATTTCTACTTACAATGGCATCAATCTGATAGCATCATGTGAAAGTAGATGAAAAAATACGCACTTTCAAAAAAAATGGCACCTAAAAAGGAGGTCGTATGACCCTAAACGAAGCCTCTGAAGTTGCAAAAACTGGGATTACTCAGGTATAGTCCCCAAAAACTGCATTTTTTGAAAAATCAGTGCATCAAAATCAAAAAATTTCTTCACCACTGCGGAGAGCACGAAATTCTAGCCCATTTCAAAAAAAATTGCAACCAAAAAGGAGCAAAAATGAGCAAGTTATGGCCATTTGAAGTTGAACTGCAAAATCAAAAATGCAAATGAGAGGGGCCTGCTAAATTTTTGAAAAATGATGATGTGGTGCTGACGGAAATCTAACATAGCAAGCTGATTTGGCTGCTGATGTGGCAGCCATATGAATGACTAAGCTGTGCAGGTTGTACCTGCGGGCCAGTGGCCGCCTACCATGTGGCGGACACGGATTCGCCGGTTTTCCTGCTGACAGGGTGCCTGCATGGCGGGGTCTTTGGCCGGAGAGGAGGAGCGGCGTCCAGAGCGGTCGACGGGAGGAGCCGTGGAAATCGCCGTCAGGGAGTCTGCCGCTGGGGAAACACGGGAGAAGGACGCGGAGTCCGGCGGCATCGGGGTCTCGGTGGTAGCGATCGACGGGGACCTGCAGGCAGCGGTGGCGACACTGCTCTCAGCGCGGGTTGGTTCCGACAAACGACAGAGTCTGACAGGTATGGGCTGCAATGAACGACAGATAGGTACGCGGCAGAAACAGAGCTGTAGGCGGCGTGTAGGTACTGTAGACCTGTAGACGCGGTACGGGGTCACAAGGGGTCTGCGGACCCCCCAAAAAAGCACTTTTTGATAGTTTTTTTTAATTTTATTTTTTTCAAAAATTTTCAATTTTTTTTTTTTTTAACGAAAATTTTTTTAGAAAATTAATTTTTTTTTTTCGAAAAATATATAAAAAATTTCGAAATCCGTACGATTATAGCAAAATTGGCAAAAAAAAATTTCTCGCCAAAATAGGCCGACTTTATAACCAAAATTCATGGAAATGGCCTTTTGGACGTAATGGCGGGGTCGGATTTGGTCTAGGATGCCTCCAAAAGATGCTGCTCCTCAGATCTGCCTCTTGACATCACAATAATGCCTCTTCAAGACGAATCAATGAAGCCCCAATGGCTCTGATACCATGTGAGATTTTGCCAAGATCAAGAGCTCAATGAAATGTACAAAATAGAGACACAATATAGGACAAGAATAAACTGTATTCTCATCAATAGAAAATGATCAATAATCAACTAACAATTACATACAATGTAGATGAGCTTGCTTATATAGGCAAAGCTAGGGATATGTGAGCACACAAACATGACATGTGGCTCAATAAGAAACAAGGGTAGGTAGGAAATAGGTGTGGGTAGGTAGGAGAAATAATATAATAGTCCACATGAGGTGGATCACCCACTGAATGTGGAGTGCAACAACAAGAGTGGAGTGTAACAACAAGATCAACACCATAAAAGGTGGAATTTCTCCTACACACACTATCCCAATGTGGCACAAACACCCAAGTGTCTCATACCCAAACTACTATGAAATGCATTTCCTAAGTAAACTTAAGTAAAGTGTAATAATATCCATGATGAATAATTATTTACACCAACAGGGGTGAATCAGTTGTCTATTAATTTCAACCCAAATATAACTTAGCCAAACTTAGTGCATAATACCGGTAAACCAAACTTAATGTCGATAGACAATTTAAAAGTTAATAACAGTACTGGTAAAGTTTAATGCATGAAACAGAAAGAAAAATTACATCCACAACACCACACATTTATTTGTACGTGGAAACCCTATAAGGGGAAAAACCACGATGAGAAACCTTATCCACAATCAGATGATACTACTGTAGATAATATGTGTGTATAAATGGGATTTGTACATGCAGAAAGGCCAACTGCTTAGAGCTCACTGCTCAATCACAAATTGGGAGTCACATTGACTACAATTGGATGGTTAAAACTAATGATAATATACTACTCAAAATAGCATCTTCATATGCTGGATTCAGTACCGCTTAAGCTCTAATTATCTTCTTCAAACCTTCCCTTAATCTTCAAATGATGTCTGCGTGTATGGCTCTACTTATGTTCGCATATACCTTGTTAAATTCTTTTTTCTTCACAATCATGTTAATCTCACAAATGATATCTTACATATATACCAAAACCTAAGACCAAATGTGTAGGTCAGCTCACTAAGATATTACAATAAAATCAATTACAAATGAACCAATATGTGATGTATGATTTCGAATCAATGCATTTACAATAATAACCAATCAATAAAACTTCTCCATAACATGTCGTGTTGATCTGGAATAGATAACGCTTGTCGGTCCATAACCTAGACCTATTTGTTGGTAACGACAAATATTGAAACTCGATTAGACCAATAATCAAATCACCAAAACCAAGTGTCCAAATAATTTCTTTGACATAACCAAGTAATCTCCAGATGATAACAGATCATCCTCAGTGTCGGTGAATAATATATCTTGTCGGTGAACCAGATATTGGTGACTATGCATAAGTCACTGAACATGTCGGTGAACATAACCAAAGATATCCACAAGGATAAGTGTTGATAAGTGTTAACATCAATGACAAAACCAATGCAACACATCCATAATACCAACAATCTCTCCCTTTGGCATTGATTGCAACACAAGATGGAAAAACCATCTAAGTGATAGAGTAGAAATGCCAAAAACCAACAATCTCCCAAAGAGATCATTAACGAGAAATCAAAATACATAATATCTCTCCCCAAAATATAATGTGTTTTTCCATAGATATCTCTCCCCCTTTGACATCAAATGCCAAATGAATACAAACACCAGATACAATCAGTTCATAGAACTTATTACAAATACCGATTGTTATAACCAAATTTATTCAATCTACTCTCCCTAAGAAGTATCTCTCCTTCATCAAAGCCGGAAAAAGATTTCTCTGTTAATCATTGAAAGTGCGAATGTGAAGATTTACAAACAATTCAGAAGGTCCATGGACTTTGAACCGGTAGTTGAGATAATCACAAATGAACCTACAATTAGTACACCAGTATAGAATATTGATCTAGTCACACCGGCATTATCTTAGAATTCCATAGTGACTGAAGAATAGCAGCAAGTAAAAACACCTAGGTATGTAAGGAATGTGAATTTGAAAAGTAAGTTAGAGCAACTTTTAAGAGTATTCCAGAAAAATCCAATAAGTTTCTTGACTTAATTCATACCGATTTATGTGGTCCAGCAAGAACTAAAAGTTTACAAGGAGATAGATATTTTATGCTAATCATTGATGATTATTCTAGAATGTGGTGGGTTATTTTTCTCAGGGAGAAATCAGAAGCTTTTGGGAAATTCAAACTATTCAAAGTGATGGTAGAGAATGAAACCGGTAAGAAAATCAAATGTTTGAGATCAGATCAAGGAGGTGAATTCACATCTAATGAATTTAATACATTATGTAAAGTTTAATGCATGAAACAGAAAGACAAATCTTGCATTAGCACTCAACAAAATAAACACACAAGAAAATTCTAGTTGAGTATACTTGTTGTGTGAGTTACATTATCTTGTGGACCTTCTCAAGGTAGGAGTAATGGGATTTGCATGTTCATTTATATGTTCATACTACATGTCATCTAAACTTTTTCAACCCTCTTCTTCATTTGATCCATCTAATTTTTCTTCCACGTGCATCTTTTTTCTTTTGTATATTTGTATAAAAATGCATTTTCTTATATCATGATTCTCTAGAATAAATTCTTTCTTTTTGTAAGTTAAAGGATTCTCAATTTTATAACCTTTTATATTCTCATCTAGCCCATGAGGATGCATTTTTTTTTTGTGAGAACTATCTTAGATTACTTTACTTGAGGCACATGAACATAAGCCTCACAAATAAATACCCTAAATGTGAAACAAAAAGCTTTCTACCTATTCATACTTCATAAGGATTTAAATTATCAATAAGCGTTAAACAAGGATATATTAATCAAATAACAAGAATTACTTAAACAAATTGTTCCCAAAATCACCTATCATTCATATCACCACTCAAAATATTTCTAGCTCTTTCCATCAAGGTTCAATTAACTTTTTTTCTCTCCCATATTTTTGGAAATTATGAGTAGTCGAATACTAAATAATAGTTGCATGCTTATAAAGCTCACGAAATTATCTAGAACAATAGTTACCACTATTATCTGACCTCAAAACCCTAATCTTATAATTGGTTTTTTTCTAAACTAAGGCTTTAAATTATTTGAACTTAGTGAAAAAAATTATATTTAACATGCATGAAATAAATTCAAGTGTATCTTGAGACATCATCGATGAATGTAACATAATATAAATATTTTTGAAAAGATTGAACATCTCGATGAATGATTTATAAGTATTCCTTATATTTATTAGTGCTATTAATAAAGGATGATATATTCTATTTTTTGAACACCCAATGTCCAAAATAAAATACTTATATCGATTAATTAATTAAAAATATCTTCAACCAGTTTTTAATCAAGAATGGACCTAAGAATTTCTTACTTATGGTACCAAATATATGATGAAACACCATACATGCATTCTTAATGCTTGTTCACATGGAGTGGTTATAGAGAAATTTGTATTCAATGATTTTAATGGATGTATTGTAATGTTGCATCATTGAATAATACATGGTGGATGGATGCTTTTGGAGGCTAAGTTTTCCTCTCATGAGGGTATTTTCAAGATATAGCTTGTGTCATCCTTGATGGGTATGTTGTCTATTCTTTTGTACATGGAATATGAATACACATATGCATAGGTTTCTCTTTTTGATTATGTAGAAATTATCTTTGTATGACTATATTTTCCTACAATTTTTAATCTAAATTTTCATCTTTACAACTTTTTCTTGAAAGATAGAAATATTAGTGTGGAATGCATGTTTACAAATATTAACTACTCTACTTAAACATGATTCTCTTCAATCATGAAATACTGAATAATAATTTTACACATCGAATCCTTACCAAAACATGGTAGATAGCTCTCCTATTATTACTGGCCAAAATTTACTTTTGACCATTAAGTTGAGTGATATTTAAGAAGAGACATATCCAACACATGTCAAAAATGTCACCTTTATCCTTATCTTCATAATTTTAATAGTTATACTTGTTTTGTATGTTGAATAAAGTTTGAGATAAGTATTACAATCAATAAAATGTGATAGAACGAAGATGACATGAGTTTATAATTAGAATATCTTATAGAAGCATGAAATAATAATATAAATATAAGAGTTCTATCAATGCCTTGGATGGTCAATAATAGGTGTGGTAGTACCAATATTTACACACACGTAGCCATTTGATCAACAATATAATACATGTCTTTAGTATAATTATAGCTATCTTTGTTATGCAACACGAATCAAACAACAAGCCTTTGTCAATTCTAATAGATATCTCTTCAACTTATTAATTAAGGCTTCTTGACTCTGTTCTAATACCTTTACCTATTTTATATATATTGTAGCAACCCAACTTAGCTAAATTTGAGGTTGTTCCAAAAGTGTCCAACAAAATGGGAATGTTTTACCCTATCAAAACTACGGTTACAGTAGAGGAAAAGAATGCGACTAGATTAGAAAAACTAGCTAATCACCTTGATTTTTTACTATGCTACATGGTATTCTTCTTTGCTCAAAAAGCGATAGCTTCCCATAATAATCAATGACCAAAAGATATTAGTATCAAGGAGAAGACTAAATGTTAGGTGTCCATGTCGAAGTGGTGGAATAAAAATAATGCTATTTAGACTCTTTCCTTTTCCAAAAGGAGTAATGGACGGTTTGAAATTGAATGAGGCATAGGCAACTACTAATGAAGAGTGATAGATTAATTGTAATAATTGGTACCTTATCATTCAATATATCAATCTTAGTGGTATTATATTGGTCTTTGAGTGTTCGCAATGATTAAGGTACCAATCTCTATTAATCTGTCCTAACATCGATTGCACACACTCGCATAAATAAATAATGAGTTGAAAACAAACAACTACTCCATCGAACACTTACAGAAATAAATACTGAATTGGAAACAAACATCTATTCTACCATACAACTTCAGGAATAAACTTTCAATTGGAGATGAACGTGTGAATTTTCACTTTCAGGTTTATCAACAGTTTAAATTATATACATTAAGATTTGATTTTTAGCTTAAAAATTTTAAACATTCAAAATTAACTGATATTCTTTAAACTTAATATATTAATATATTACTTAATGTATGTGATTTAAGACTTGCTCTCATCTTATCTCCAACATATATCTCCAACATATCCCAAGGATTGAACATTTGTATTTCATTGAAAACCAGACATCAACACAGGTTCGTTGAAGGTTGTTCTTTCTCAATATCACTACTGCCAGACATGATCGTAAATCAGTTACTTTTCATAGCTACATCAACAATAAGGATACACCTGCAGCCTATGGAATTTTTTTCCTACTCCATAGTTGTAAGATATCGGCATAGTAATGTTCCATCTGTTACAGATATACGATATTATATTATATACTGTATATTTGTGAGACCTAATTGGCAAACCTTATTGTCTTAGTTTCATTCAACATGCACTGCACTATACAACAACTCATTAAAGCAAATAGACTGAAGTTGCTCAAATTCGCTCTTGATTTTTGAGCTTAATCGATTCAATCCTTGCGTCGTAGGAATTTAACTGCAATATCCCATCAATCTTCATTTCACTTGTAGGTTTATGATACGGTGTCCTACGTCGAGAACAAACCATGAGATTTTATTTTATTTTATTAGCCCTTGCACCAAAACAGAGGTGTAATAGTTACACCGATAGTAATATATATTCTAATGTGCTAATTGTATAAAATAAAATGTATCATCATTTTCATTGTTAATGGATTATTGTCAAAAGGAATGAGATTTTTCATATGCAAGCGGTAACAATGTCCAATTTCTTTAGATGGGCAAACATAAGAAATATTAGCACCCGATCTATAAGACTATAATTGATTGGAACAATCAAAACGTACCTTCCAAATAAGCATTGGCACTCAAACATTAAATTCAATTGACACGAGATTACCAAAATGAACTCAAATTTTTATGGAACCAAGAAAAGATCATCAATTATCCAAGTCACTACAATAATATATAGACCCATTTTAGCGTTCTTTTCATGAATGCATACAAAATTAAAGATGACATCTGCAAACCCATTTCAATTTTTTTTCATGAATATATACTCTTCTCATAAAATATTCTTTTGATGCTTTTGTGGATGGGTTGTGCTTGCAAGTCCAGAATTTGAGTAAATATCATTAAAATGATGTGCAACAATATATAGTGTATCCAATAGTTTCGGTTTGTAGCCTTTTTCCCTTAGAGAGATAGTTATTGTAGTCTTTCTTCTTCTTTCTTCCTTATGCTTGTATATGGACTATTTTGCATTTTAGAATCTGTCTCTGAAATCAAAAGTTACAAAACAAAAGGCAATTCCATCAAAACAATATATGTTGAGTTTTCTTTATTTCTTCATGCAAGTACAATATATGAGGTACATGGAATGCTATGATTAACACTTATTACAAAACGTAAACATGAGAAACCACATAAATAAATATATACACATTTTTATACATATACTTTTATGGAGGTATGTACATAGGTTTTTTACATCAAGATGTAACAATCTTTGTACATACTTGACTTCACTTACTCTTAATTAAGATACCTATGCTCTGAATTTCACAGTCGTATTTTATACATTTACATATTTTTTTTACATGAAAATATAACAATCACTATACAATCTTGACTTTACACATTTTGAAAGTAGAGGATATTGTCCTTGATTGAATATGTACATTTTGTTATTAGTCTCATAATGATTGTTTACGTTTAAGGTTGGGCCTCCTTTCCATTATACATTGATTTGATTTGTTCAAGTAAGGTATTGCTTTCTGCAACCAAACCTCATTATTATATTTATCATTGTTTCATGGTAGTCATTCCTCATTATTATATTTCTCATTCTTTCATGTTAGGCTGAAGAGGTATTGTTTGTTTAATACGAATCTTATTACTTCCTCAGTACTGCTTTCTAGATCTGGAATGGCATCTTGTGGTCTTGAGGGGTTGGTGGATTTTGAGGTAAAGCACTCAAAATTGTAATTATTTCAAGATCTTCATTAGATTGAACCATGACTTGTTACTATGTAATAGAAATATATTATATAAAAATAATTAGCATGTAATAGAATTATATTATTTAAAAAGAATTACTTAATAATAACTATATATTGGTGAATGTTTTTCATTGAAGTTATGAATTCGATAGAGATGGTCCAAACTGTTAGTTGGGGGAAGATCAATATTATTTTGATTTCAACATTATTTAGCCATAGCAATTTTGTTTCATGGTTTGAAAGAATGATGTAGGTTGAAAGATTATGATATTCATTTTCAGTTGATTTAGAATCAATCTGTGATATGTATTTTATATTCACTATTCCTTTACTCATGTTTATATAGTGGTTGTTGCATTTTTTTGTCACAGCTTGATTTTTTGTTTTCTGCAACAAACTAGCTATTTTATTGCTATGACTTTTGTGCCAACTTTTCAACCATTTTTGGTCATGAGTTAATTTGGAAAGAGGCTATTTTTGGTTTTGGTATGCATAATAATGAGATTGATGATTCTATTAGACAAGTCATTTTAAAGTACATTTGGAAAATGAGATGTAAGGTTGTGTTTTTTGGCAAGTATTATTAGAGAACTGTTATTTTGTGGCTCTATTTTGACATCTACCTTGAGGTCACTTCACTTTTTTTTGTAGCTCTAGGTTTTGTGCAAAAAATGCAGTGCAATGGATAAGCTTCAAGAATCAAAGAGCAAGTTATATGATTTCAAATTGCAAATAATATTGATCAAAATCAAGGAATTTGTGAATTTATGAAATGATTTGTATCTTTCTCTCAATTATTCCTTAACTATGTTGTACATTTGATAGTTTTCTCTCAATTATTCCTTAACTTTGTTTTACATTTGATAGTCTTATTAGTCGATAGGCTATATATGATGGGCATAGCCCACCAAAATCTAGTATCATCACATCGAAATTATGATGTCGAATTTATTTTGTCAGTCAGTTTTCATGCCTAATTTCCTTAATTTTTAAACTTGACCACCTCTTTGCAAATTGGCTTTCTCAACTAGCATGCCCCACATCCTGCAACCTGATAATTCTAGATTAGATTTTTGTGACTAGTATAAGTAGTGCCTCGCCCTTTGAGAACTTTAAGTTTCTTCCTGCTCATTTCCCCTTCTCTTCCATCAATCGACATCTTGTATCTTTCCACTATGAAAAAAAAGTTTATATTATTTGTGTACTTAATCGCCCATAAGCAAGGATGTGATTGGAGAAAAATGTGAGGCTGCTCAATGCCACTATATTCCCCTTCAAAAATTATTTCTAGACTATCACCCCACCAGTTCCCTTGCGCCTTTGAGTTTACTCGAATCTTCATTTGTAGGAGAAGTGATGGAAGACTCCTCATCCACTTAAATTAGTGTAGGAGAAGGGAGTAATTTATTTTCCCTTTTTTAGCACACAGTTGGTTGGGTCGACTAATTTAGTGGCTACAACAAAAAGCTTCAACAATATTTTATCATTAAATTACACAAGAATATATAAATTGGAAAAATTTGTTCACTCTATTGTTTGGTTAAGGATAAATATTTTTATAATATAGAATTTGCAATAAATGTTTTTTTAGAGTGATCATTGTCAAAGGTAAGATTTATATTTATATATTTTTTCGTTTAATGTCCTATTTCTTTATAAAAAGACATATTTTGAAGTAAAGGTTGAGCTCGCATAAATATAGAAAATCATCTAGGAAGGATATATAAATTAAGTTATAGATGGATTTATACGATTATGGATCTGTTTATAAATGGTTCTTCAAAGTAGATCTAGAACAAAGAAAAGTGTAATTGGTTCTCATAAAAATTTATTTCAGGCCAGTCAATAATATGATTAAGTAGTAAAAAGAGAATATTGTTGTGTTATTGAGGTCTATTTTGTTTGAATGATTCTATTCTTGATCGACATAATGCATACAAGTAGAATGACCTCAAATTAAAAACTTTATAGAATTGTCATCTTCAATAGAGAATGTCGTGGATAGATAAATGCATGCATCATTTGACCAAAATCAATGACTAGTTTATAAACAACTACCATCTTTTGTACTCTAGATCAATTAGAGTATCAACTTTGTTCGACTCTTAAATAAGAGTTAAGGTATGGATTAAACAATACAATCGCTTTACACATCTATTTGCAGTTTATCTATAATAGGATTGATATTAACAATGTCAATGTGTAAAACAATACGTATTGTGACCTGAATTATGAAGATAATAAATTTACTACAAGATCTTTATGCATAGATGCGGGATGAAGTTGTCTCAAGGTGTATCTCCAATTGCATTAAATACTCCCTTCCTTTCGGGAACTATTTGAGAATTATTCTAGATGTGAGCATTCTATTTGAAAGTAAAAATATTGTTTCAATATTTAAATGTATTAATTTCAAGAGTGCGAATGTGGAGGATATAAAAGTTTAGTTTAAGATTGTTATGGAATATAATGTTGATCCATTTCAAATTCTTTCAAATGCAAACTTACATGTGGCTTTATTGGTTGGACTATACCACTATCAAATGTTACATTTTAACATATAACTTTTGAAAATTAGAACATAGATATGTCCTATGATAGTCTTTGACGATTCATCAACAATTTTAGCAATGCAGTTCTCATTTTTCTACTCATAGTGTGTTGATCTATAAATTGAATTGATGTATCTTCTCTATACATGTAAAATCGTACTCTCTAACATTAACTTATATATAATTATCTATTGGCATAATCCTTGCACCTCCTTTCGATACAAGTGTTAATTTTTAGATAGCTTCATTGTTAAATTTATATTATTGAATAATTTAAAAAAAAACCTTCTCAACAAATCTTAGAAAGAAGAAGATTGTGGGAAACAATACAATCCAAGAGACCAGCGTTCCATGGCCCTGATTTTAGACGATTGAGGGGAAAAAGTGCCTTACATCATAAATATTATATAAATACGCATTTTGCGGTTCTATGGGCATGTGACCACGCGATTCATCCGTTAAAACCCGAATCTGTTAAGATGGTGCTTAGACGATACTTTGATTTTCCTTCATTAAAATGCGAAATATAGACGCCTGAAGAAAACGCCAGTATCGTAGCTTCTCCCGATCTGCATATTCAAAGATAGTCCGTGACGAGGGAAGAACCTCATAGATCAGACGGCTGATGCAGGTGCAAATCTGCTCGAATTTTAAGTCATCTATGCTGGAAAAATCAGAACGAGGTTTTGAGGAGAAACATGGTCCCGTAACGGTCATTCACTTTACAAATCTTTCCAGCTTTGGTCTATGAAATTTCAAATTCGAAATTCACAAATATTCACTGTAAGTATTGTATATCTGAGAAATTTTGAACTCTTAACTGCAGGATATCGATTAATTTAGAGGATTAGGGGAGGAGTCAGTCTAAATAAGAAGTCCGTTCATTATGGGAACTTGTGCTGAAAATTAGGGCTTGTTCGAAATACAGTGTAGGGTTTTAGGTGGAATTTTCTGTACATTGCTGTAGAATTTGGTTTATCTAGGAGGAAAATCGCATTTGTTTTTTCTTCGTTTCAAATTCTTTAAATTTCGCATCTTCAAGGCTAACAATAGGCGAATTGGGAAAAAAAACTGAAAATTTAAAGATTGATCCTCTCAATCGAAATTCTGCAGGCATTTCAGGGCAGGTAAGGTTAGGTCTCAAACATTAGTTGAGAAGCTGCATTATCGAGTTAAGGCTTGCATACGTAGGATTTGTTTACTTGAATTTTTGAAGGATATGAAGCGGTTTTCGTGAAAGAGGGTGGATGTCAGTCATTGGAAGAAAACAAACCGAACTATTTAGTATTTGACATTGAAACCATTGAATTTCAAACACTTGCTGGGACAGGCCTAGAAATGTCAAGCTTTTCCCGAAATTCTACGTTTTCACGTCAGAAAGGGCTAATCATTTACGGTTTACCAGACTAAGGGTTAAATTTTTTCCATGCAGTTGTCGAAAAAGTGGATTTAGGCCATTTGTGATGCTGAAAAGCTGGTTCAAGTTACTCAATCACGAGTCTTCGCACAGAAGGGACGAATATTAGAGCAGAGATTTGTTGATGCAAGCACAGAAAGCACCAGACTACATGGCAAGCTCTTTGGAAAAAAATGTGCAAGGCTAGTGCCACAGTTGTCTGACATTTTGAGCAGGTTGCTAGATTTTGTGCGCAAGCTATTCTGTACTATTCTGTTCAAAATATTCGCTGGATAAGATCAAGTCTCAACAGGATCAAAAATTGAATTTCAGAAAGGAAAGGAAGGGCCACAAGCCTTTGGGTGGCTCTAAAGGTCTCAGGATATATATTCGTGATTCAGCTCGTAAAAGATTAAACAGGATGTTCTATGGAACGGTGGTTTGGGATCCATGGCTGATAGTCTCTCAGATTGTCTGTCTACAATGCCTCTATTATCTCAGTCTTGGGCTCTTTATGTGGATTCTTGTGGGATCAAGGGTTCCAAGATTGACACTTTTCTATTTCTTCGATTTCACAGCACTGTCAGTCTCGACAGTCACTGGATGGTGCATATTGGGTGCTTTCTTTCTCAATGCTCTTGCAGGGTGAGTTTTATTTAGAAAGCTTTTTATTTATTATTTTTTTCTGATTTTGTAAAATATAGAAAGAAACATTTTGCAGTTCAATTTTTTATCTAGTCGGGAATATTGTAGAGAGATAGTTGCTAGTTACTTAAAAAATAGAATTTGTGTGGGATTCTGAGAAGAGGATAAGTAGCATATATGTATCTGCCACAATTGTTGCAGATTTTATGCCCCACATACGAAATTTGAATCATTTTAAAAAACTTAGAAATCCCTTGACGTCCTGGACAAGCTTGCTATGTATATCATATATATATATATAGATATATATATATATATTTTCTTCCACTCCAAAGTAAGAAGTATAGGACCATTCCAAAACCCTACCTAAGATGATTGGCACAAAGATGCATGAAGGCGTATTATCTTCGTGACAAGTCTATTTGCTTGATGGATTACAAATCTTTTATATGCACTTTCAGATATGGTTTAGGTGTGATGAGTTGTATAGGCCACCTTCAAGCAAATTTAATTATCACGAAGATTTGTGACCAATCAAGCAAATATAAT
This sequence comes from Cryptomeria japonica, assembly GCF_030272615.1. NCBI lineage: Eukaryota > Viridiplantae > Streptophyta > Pinopsida > Cupressales > Cupressaceae > Cryptomeria > Cryptomeria japonica. The sequence goes on from NC_081411.1 coordinate 112,637,724, forward strand.
TATCACTAAGATTTGTGATCCATCAAGCAAATAGAATTGTCACTAAGTTTTGTGACCCATCAAGCAAAATAGAAATGACCTGTTATTGTGATCCATAAGCCTGACTGCAGCCTGCAATGCCTTTGATAAGAAAAGCATTTGTTGTGTGCATATTGTAAATCCCTATAGAGGTCCTTTTATGGACTTGTTAAACTAGAGTGGGTTTTACCCCTTCATTAGTCCAGGCAAATATTAAAGAATGTTGGGATTTTACAGAAAACCTGCATTCTTCTTTCAGTCTGTCTGTGGCAAGGGATTGGGCCATACAATGCATGTTATTGTGTGACCTTGTCTGGCAAGAGTCAGGGATGTTCTTCATCATTTTTTGATCTTATTATTGAGGGGTCCTTCATGCAAATGCCTGACAGATTTGGTTCCTTTCACCTGATACATTTCTGCAGTTCTCTGTAAATTTCTGTCTCCAGTTTTTGGCAGTGTGGGGAGGATAACTAGTCTTAGATTTGCCTTCTATCACCATATCTACCTTTGGAAGCAGTGGGGGCTGCACTATTTCTAGAGGAACCTTGATCAGGGGGAGATTGTCCTCCAGTTTACATTTCTCTCTCTATTTGGAGAGATTATTTCAAAATGATTACTTCTTAAGCTTGTCAAGCATCCTGTTTCTTAGATACTAGGATTGATATTTCTGCATGAAACCGAGCTTCTCTCCTCCTTCATTTACATGGGGTTTCATCTCCTATGGATGGACTAAAAGATATAGAATTACTGAACTTCAGAAAACTAACAAAACTAGCAGAGAAAGAGCTGTTGAACAAACCAGCTAGGAATGAACATAAGCTAGCCACAAGATCATTGAATTAACCTGATAAAGTCTAAACCAGAGCCTATCGTTGAAACACATGAAAAATAGAATGCTACAGGTAAGATTGTTGTACAGGAAATGAGACTGAAAAATAATATTTCTACGCAAATTATTAACGAGGCTTTGGAATGTAAAAATTGATTGATATTGGCATTCCAAAAAGTTCTTACGACATCTGGAGTTGTTTTCAAAGAGTGATTAAATTTTCAACCCTGCCTAGGAAATATGGTTGTACAGGACAGCAGGAATTTGAGGCTGGAAAAAGGCTCTTGTGTCCAAACCATGGGGAACTTTTGGGCTATAGCTAGCACAGATGCATTGCAATATGGATCTGATACATGCCGAGACATATCTTATATTCACGGTTACAATACCTCTGTTATTATAATTTTTGCTGGACTGTATCATGTATCCATCAGGTTTTGACATAAATATATAATCAAAGTTTGATTTTAAATTTTGGCTGCATGCTTTATATTTTCCTCATTTTATTATTATTAAGAGTTACGTATCTATAAAGATGTTGGCTATCAATGTTCTGCAGACATCCATATAACCATTTGCAACACAAATCCGAGTTGCTGTAAGGTGCCTCATTTTCCATAAATTGCAATTTATTAAAGGTAAATCACTGCTCAGCCTAGTTGGCAATACAATCTGAATCAGATGGCTAATTTTTCCTCTAATTGCTGGCACAATTCCCAGGTCTAATCACAAACAAATTTTGTTTTTTGCATCTGGTTTTTCATTTTTGAATTCAGCTATAAAATCCTTTTTTTTAAATTAAGTGTCAAAACCTCATTTTTAGATTGCAGATTTGGGTTTTGCTGAAATAAATGAACATTGGACCAATCAGGGTGTGCTTGAGGGCATTCATTCATCAGTGAATAACCATTTTATTTCCATTTAGTTAGGGCCTAATTACTGCTTTATGGCCTTGACACCTGCATTTTTTTGAAGGGTTTGGAGCTTAGTAAAGTGATAAAATTATGGAAATGGTATGTGCCATGAATGTCCAAGTAGGGTTTTGGAGGCCTTAATTTAGGCTTTATGGCAGGTGCTCTGCTCCTTGACCCTGCTATATATTGCAACAAGGAACACACAAAGGGTGCCTCTTGATCTTGCAAGGGGCTGCTGCTCTCAGACTTTTTTGGTTTTCGAATGCAAAAATAAGAATTATTTTGGGCTGTGTGGAATGGAAAAGCAGCATTTTTTCCCTTGATTTGATGTGTCATTTAGAATACAGGATTTAAATAATATTGAGTTAAATTGTTCAACAATCAATTTACAGCATCATAACGATTTTCTATAATCGACACTAGCATCATCATTGACATTAGATGATATAGGAATATTTGAATAACTAAAAGCAGTATCACTGCCACTTGCACTGAAGCTCACTTTTCGAATTCAAGTGTAACATGTTGGAAAGTGGAAGCATCCAAGTCAGTTTGCATTGGCTCCATAACCCACAATTTAATGGGGGTTTGGGGGTAGTGTCTCCAGCAGGGTCAATAGGCCATGCCCCCTGCATGCTCCTTGTTGCGATATAGGGTGGGGATGAGGGGTAAAGCCCCCACCACCAAGCCCAAACAAAGACCTTCAAAACTATATAGATTTTCATAATTTTTAAGATGCAACATCAAGGTGGAAAAATAAAAATAAAAAAGCTAAATTGCCGGTACGGGCAATTTTTTTTGCCTTTGGATATGGTACATTTAGTTACGTGTGTGTGTGTGTATACATATATATATCTACAAATTTTAAAGGAATACATAATTGTAAAACTAAATACTTTTAATAGTATGACACTTCATAATTGATCAATGCCAAATGCCAAAATGGTAGTGATAAAGATAAATATTAAATGCTAATTGATAGTAAATCATTTAATAGTGTTAATTTTAGTTGTCTAAGTTCTTGATACTGGTCTCCACCCCCAAACCCCTCATTGTAATCAAATTTCTTATATGACAAGAGATCCCTATAACTAGTGTAAGTTTGGGAGTGGAGACCCTAATGGGTTTGAGGGGCAGCAATGATAAGCTGCACAAGGTGTTAGATGTGAGAAAAACCCAATGATAGAGGGGGTGTAGGGGTTTGTTCCCATGTGGGCCACAAGTGGGGGTTCAGCGGGGGCATAGCCCCTGAATTTTTTTTAAAGAAAATGAGAAAAGAGGGATCAAAATGATCTTTGTATTGGGCGAAATGAGGCTTTTAGGGTTTTTGGATGCAAAAAATGAGAGTCAAAAAATGTCTTTTTTTGTTAATTTTTGGCGCTGAGCACCTTTGGGTACACCTGGTACATACCCCGGGCAAACCTGTACCCAGATGTACCTGGTACGGGTGCAGGAGGCCTTAAGGGCATACCCTGTAACATAGAAAAAAAGGCAGAAAATGGATTGATTTGCCTGGGTTCTGTTGGATCTTGCCCATTATCCCACATGTTGACCATATTTGCAGGTGGATCAAACAGTATCACAGATCTGGTTCGAATTGGATCAGGATATGGCTGGTCTACAGGTGGATGCAGTAACATAAATTTGGAGGTTTTTTGAAGTTATATATAATTCAAACATTCTTAAGAAAAAAATGGTTGTACAGGAAAACAAAAATGTGAGACAGAAAAAAGGATCTTATTGCTAAACAATGAGGAACTTTTATGCTGTGATGATTAATTCACATTCTTTAATGTCAAGATCAATCTGCAGATCTTTTTTCATGCCATTTGATATGTTTTGAGAGGCTTGCTTAGTTTGTTATAGAACTGGCTGATACCAATATGGTGACAATTTTTTCTTTGTGGGACTTCTATTGAGATGTTCTACCATGTTTTGTTGGTTCCCATCTCTGGATTACATTAGTTTGTATTGAATTGGAGCAAACAATGATTTGCTTTGATTTAAAGGAATGCAGAATTGTAAAACTAAATACATTTGATAGTATGATACTACATCATTGATCAATGCCAAATGTCAAAATGGTAGTGATAAAGATAAATATTGAATGCCAATTGATGGTAAATTATTTAATATTCTATCTTTATCAAATGGCATTTAATAGTGATAATTTTAGTTGTCTAAGTTCTTGATTCTGGTCTCCACCCCCAAACCCCCTCACTGTAATCAAATTTCTTATATGACGAGATCCCATTGACTAGTGCAAGTTTGGGAGTGGAGACCAGGGGTTCGTAAAAACTTCTAAAAAATCATGGAGCAAAAAAAATGAGAGTACTTGGCAACTTGGTGAGTACTCGAAGAGTTTGCAAACTATGCATAGAATGATTACTAAGATATTCATTAAGGAGCAAAAGACTCCTTAAATAAGAATTACAAATGATTTATACATAAAGGATAAGAGCAACAACTACAAAGGAGAGGATAAGAACTTAAAAAAAAAAGAACAAAAATATAAAAGAATTTTCCTAAAGTCTATCCTAACGACTTAATTGACCATTATAAACTAATATTACAATATTATATTAATACAAGTATATTTAAATTTGGTATCATTTCCCTAGAGAGTTCAGAAGGGAGTAGTGGTTCTTGAATATGTTCCCTGAGATTTGTAGGTTGCTAATATTTTTGACAAAGCTCATATCAAAAGGGTATTTTGAGGTATTGGGCTTGATAGAGAATACCTCACTCACAAAGATGAGTGTTGGTTTTTTGTAACTGTTGCTTTGCAGTTGTTCTCTTACAATAAGGCACACTAACCAATTTTGATGGAGCACTCAGTTTTTTTTTCCTTTTTTCAGCTGGGCATAGTTCTATAATCTTTTAGCATGACAACACTTTCATATTTGTTGGGTTCTAATTTTGTCAACAAGCTGCTGTCTTTATTTTGTAACAAGGCGCTTTTTTTCTTTAGTTTTTTTGACAATAGGGTTTTTTGAGTTCAGATCACTGAGTGTTTTCTGTTCATATTTTTATCAGTATGTGTTTGTAAATTAGTGTATTCAGATCTTCTTTTGATTGGAGTTTTTCATTTTAAGCTACTTTGCAGTGAGGGTAAATTTTGCAGGGCAGAATCTGCTTACCATGTTTTGAAAATTTAACAATTCCCCCCCCTTCTAAGTATTTCTTAGTGGCCCTGAGACGCTCAAAAAATTGATCTGCTAAAACATGGCTTCTTTTTTGGATTATCATTTTTAGTGTAATAATTTTTGAAGGCACTTATTTGCTTTGACTGAAGTGGCACTTAATTGTTTTCCTACATGCTTAAAGGCAAATTGTCAGTATTAGACATTAGTTTCAAATACTATGAAAATTAAAACTTTGGTTTTTATCTATTTAGTTCGCCCCAACAAATTTTAGATGTGCTTCATCTTGGATTAATTGTGATGCTTAGAATATTTTTTATCCACCCACTGCTGGTTGAGAATTTTTATCAGTTTACATTAGTAGAATGAGCTTGGCTATTTATCTTTTCAGTGGAAAATTAAAGACTTCTGGCTTGTACAAATACTGATAGAAAAGTTGCCAGCAAGCACATCCATCCATATGTTTGCATGTTGGAATGGATGTTGGATGCGCTATATGAGTATTTTATTTGAATATGCTTCAAAATGGTCTAGGCTTGAAATTGTGTTATCATTCCACATTTTCTTGCCCTGAAAATTACTTATTTTGTTAAAAAATTTGTTAGTAATTTGAACACTGTACCTAAAACATAGCAAGGAGCTTGTTAAATAAGCAACAAATATGCACTGCGTCATGTTCTGTTTGGAATACCTCAGGTCTCATTTGTAATTGTCACATTGACACGCTTCAGTCCTTTTCATTACAAGTTATGTTAGTTACCAATTACATAACAGGACTGAAGAAACATTTAATCATTGTGGTTGCAAATAAAAGAGATAAATGGCAAAAACAATTTGTTTTGATTTATGTTCTTAAGTTAAATTGATAGTTGCGTGCTCGTGATTCAGATTCATATTTTATTATGTTCCAATGCATTCATACAAAAAATATTAAAGTTTATATTTTTAACTTTTGTATTTTGATTGAACATGCTTTGTGTTCGTTTTTCTAAGCAGTGAAAATGTAATGGAAAACATGTATTATACAAGACCACCCATCATCTGCTAAGATTTTCCTCTTGCCTGTTTCAACAGAGCTGGCTACATGTTTCTGTTGGTAGAGAGGGCTAAAAAGTGCCTGGATTTTTCTGCCACATTGTATATTATCCATCTTTTTTTGTGCCTTCTATATGGAGGTTGGCCATCTTCTATTACTTGGTGGGTTAGCAATGGCATTGGTCTTGCACTTATGGCTCTGCTTGGTGAATGGTTATGTATAAGGCGTGAATTGAGAGACATACCAATCCGAAGTTCTCGTGCAAGTGAGTACAGTCTTCATAGACATTCTTATTTTGTTACCTTGATTTTTGTAAGATTTTTCCAGATACAAGTCCTTGCTTTTTGATGAAATTTTTGACCACCATCAGCATAGATCTTAACTTTTCAAATAAACATTAGCCATCAGCATGTGAGACCTCTATGGCTTAGAATTCATAAGATTCATAATTTCTAGTTGTGATAGTGCTTATTTAACTTAATATAACAAATAAAAACAAACTCGAGTAACAAAAAGTTTTTTTTTCTTGCATTATCTTTATTTCGCTATTTCTGTCAACAGAAACATTGTTTGCAATTGCACAATCAAACTAGAAAGAAGGCAATGATTAAGGATATTGATTCAGAATATGTTGAATTTGGTCTTAATTATTTGAAGTTGCTGAAAGCTTTTCTATTCAATTGATAGCATGTTAAATGAAGTTGACTACAAGATTTTTTCAAGCTCTGCTAATATGCAAATTTCTTAGATGCATTTTTATCACGGGAATAGCCATGGCTTTTTCTCATGCAACCTTTTACTCATGAAGTGTCATAAAACTAGATTTTTTTTTTAGATGCATTACTTGGTTTTGTTAGAGATACACTTCGTGGAGGTAAGAGGATTAACATTAACATGCATGGCTGAGAGGTAGGCATCTGTAAATGAAATTGGAGAATTTATTTTTCCAAACTTCTGCTCTGGTTTCTCTGTTCAGTTAAAAGACCATTTACTTGTTTTAGCTATTTTGCAATAGCCATTTAATTTGGTGCTCTTACGGAATTTTAATGTGACTTTTCTTTGTTTGGTTAAAATATGTGTAAGTCAATCTAGCTGCATGACTGTTGACATTACTAAGAGTTTCAGCCAAACTGTTTAATGGTGCAGACATCTGCAAGATTTGACGCTTCTAAGAGACCATGTATGTTTTGGTTGTGGAGAATTTTCAAATTTTATTCTGAACATAGGTGGACCTTTATCTTTTAGGAATTCATTGTCCCTGTTGGTGTAGTTATACATTCATTACACCTTTGGTTATGCTTATTTAGGCAATTTATTTTAGTAGGTGTAGTTAAACTTATTTTTTTGGATAGTGAGATGTCAATTTATGGTCTTATTCCATGGAATAATCTCTCGATTTTGGAAAGTAAGTTGTCATCCTCATCTCCTTATATTTTCTATAAATATGATTTCAGTGCATTTATTGATTATACTGTATGAAAATAATAATTGAGATATGTTCATTGCATGCTAGTAAGTCCTTTTATTGGTAAAAACAAAAGATTTTATAAATCAAGTAAATCAAAGGTGGTTACAAAATCTTGAGGCTTTCTAAGCAGCCATGGAGCAGGATATCCATAGCTGAACCCAGATCCGCCGCTTATTCCACAGGTCAGCAAACATACTACCACAATTCCTAGGCAAATATAACCAAAAAGGTCCGGACCAAGAACTCGTAGAAAAGACCAAGAAATGACAAACCAAAAAGAGGTCATAAATGAAGGCCACCAGGAACATCTTCATCCCAATCTTCATCTATAGCTCCTTCTGTGTTTTTAGCCTCAATTATTAATTTGTGAAGCTGATCATTGCTTGACTGGTTGATATAATTCAAATTATCAGCAACGCTTATTTTTGCGTAAAAATCAGCAACATTTGTTTCTTCTCTAGGTATATGGGAACCATCACTTTTCAAATCTATTCAGGAGGTCCCTGATCTCTTGTAGACAGGTATTAGGATGCCAATGGTAGCAATTTTAGGGAGATCCTCACTTAGGAGTTGCACCAAAGTCATGGTCCTTTTCAACCCAAACCCATTGAATGCCATGATCCAAGGTAAATCCAGTCTGGATAGCAATTTTAGGGAGATCCTCACTTAGGAGATCATGGTAGCAATTTTAGGGAGATCCTCTCTTGTAGAAAGGTATTAGGATGTCATGGTCGCAATTTTAGGGAGATCCTCACTTAGGAGTTGCACCAAAGTCATTGTCCTTTTCAACCCAAACCCATAGAATGCCATGATCCAAGGTAAATCCATTCTGGATACCCAAACCCTCAGCTGTGTTATTAGAATGTATCCCAATATATGCAGCCCTCAAAGCTAGGCACCGTCTTCATAATTTTTGGCAATGAAACCACTCCCAGCCCTGCCTGGGTTACCTCTTGAAGCAAAATAAAAATTTATGTCAATATGAGGATGGTTGGAGTGTTTCATACACCAGACGTGTCCACACCATTAACAACTATTTCATTTGGAGAGGAAATCCAAGGGTTAATGATATCTTTAAGCAACATGGTTATTTATGAGTAGCTTCAAGTCATTTGTTTTTGGGTAGATATTTCATACAATTATCTGAAAAATTTTTAGTTGCCAGTTTGTGTACTAGTTTGAAGTTTAGGTTTGCAATACAACAGCTTTTTTTTTTTTTTCTCTTTCTCTTGGCTTTGTATTGTCAGGTAGGCTGTAGATATATATACATAATATATACATATACATACACACACAGAAACATATTGCCATGCACATGCAAGCCATTGTGGGAGGCCAAAGATCATTGTTAGGGCATAGGTGTATAGGGGTGGGGACTCAAGTGGACTTGGAGAAGTTTGTTGTTATTGTAGGGAAGGTTACATCTTCGAAGAGGAACCCAAAATATTTGTGGACAATGCCTTAGTGGAGTCCTTGCTCACATATGAGGGTAGGAAGAGCTTGAAACAAGTAAGGGGCAACCCAAGTTGAGTGATATGCAAAGTGCTAACAAGATAACTTTGTTTTGAAACCTATAGTCAAGCATGATCTTCTTGCATGCTATATGCCATTGGATAATAGCTCTTAGTTAAAATGTCGCACAAGCCAGCTTTAGCGCTTTGAGTCGAACCACGAGAGGAGAGGCTAATTCTCAAGGAAGAAGAATGAGCACCATGTTGGAATTTGTAATATAATATGTAACATAATTTTAAATAGTGAAACATAATAAATTTAAAGCATTATTTATATATTTTTTATTTGATTTATATAAAGTATAAACTTCTGTATAATCAATAATTACATTCATCCATTATATATCATTTAATGTAAACATTGCTAACACATACTATGATTTTTATTTGTGAAGTATAATAAAGATCAAATTATTTATTATTTGTTTTATTTCATTAATATAAAGTATAAACTTTCAGATATAATTAGTAGCTTGATTTTTTTTTTTACTTCATTTTTTTATAAACGTTGCTAATGCACGAGTCAACAAGGGTAATTTTGAAGATTCACTCATTGACAAATTATGATAGGATTGGTTACGGAGTGTTTTGTAGCTTTCACTTGGATAAAAGGGTTTTTTTGTGTGTGAGGATGTGCATCTCTCAGTGTTCCATATTCTTTATCTATTTGATGCTCCAATGTCTCACTTGTACCATCCATGGTACTTTTGTGTTTATCACTATTGATGATCTAGATTTCCATGATGTAACTAAAGTGGTTCATTCATCCACATTTATTTCATTAATATAAACTTCACATTGTAAGTTGAATCAGTATGCATTTTTCTTAGGTGCAGAAAAATAATTGTGGTTTCTTTGTTTTCAAAATCATGTCCACTTGGTAGGCAATTTATGTTTGGATGAGGATTTACCAATATTTTTGATTTTGACATAGGAACTCGATGGGTTTGCCTAGGTGTGGTCTACTGGATCCATAGGGAATCCATGGTGCTTGGGTTGGGTTTTGGGTTAACCTAAGGCTGGTCCATACCTGAAGTGGTGACTTCCTTTTGGAAGCATGTTGGGGAAAATGGGTCTCCCATTCTCTATGGAGTGCCTAAAGCCTAAGGATCATTTGTCACATCGTTCAAATTGAACATTTTTTCTAGAATTTGCTATTTTTTATTTTCTCTACTTCTGCTTCTATGAATTGCACATAATTAAATAGAAAAAAATGAGTTACACACAAACTTTGCTTCTATGCCACCTACTCATGCATGACTATTGTGCTACTTGTGCTTTGTTGCCACTCCACGATCATTGCTATATTGCCATTACTCAACTTGACAGAATATTTTGTCAGCAACTGACAAAATAGTTGGTCAGTTGAATGTTCTTTGCCACTTCTACAACCAATTAACAACTTGTACATCCTTTTTTATGTCGTCACTTTCTTGAGGCACATCCTACCTCTAGGGATTTGCACTTTGATCTATACTTGAGCTTGAGAAGGCCTATTCTCACTTTTATGGACTTTGATTGATGTTAAGTGTATATGGTTTTGACTTTGGCAATTTTTTGATTGTAACTCGACGATAATTTTCATTTTTGGTAAGTATCACATTTTTGGAATTTGGAAATTGGAATTTTATCATACTTGTTGAGTCGTTCTTATTTTGGGAATTTGTAGAGCTCTATTCTTGCACACAAAGGATCCTTTTTGAAATTGTGATTTTTAATGTACTTAATATTGGTGCAGTTGATTCACTTAAGCAATGTATTTTCAATTTCTTGTTCTGATTTACAAACTGTAATATTTGAGATCAAATTCATTGCATGCCTATAAGTAGTTTTTTTGAGATTGCACTATTTTTTTAAAGTGAGATTTTTTTTCATTTTTTTGGTGAGGTGGGGGGTTTGACTGGGTTGTTGGTTGTTTTAGAAGCTTTTCTTTTTGTTGTTTCTTTGTGTTTTTGTCTTCACTTGGATGAATCAAATACATATCTTTATACTCGCACCTTATAATTATTTACATGGAAAAATAAACTGACTATTATTGCAGGCCAAAAGGTTGTTGGAGTAACTTTGGCAACAAAAACAAAATATTTGACAAATTTATAGAGTTAAGCGATTTAACAAATTTGATGAAAAATATGGATTTATATGCGTAGTCTTATCTCCCATTCGTCTCTTTCATATTGAAAGTTTAGATACATCTAATTAGAAATGGAATAAATTAGAATAATTGTTTTGGAGAATAAATCTGATTGAGTATCATCAATGAGAAAATAACCTAATTATTCTTAGTGCAAGCAATTATGAGAACATTCGAGACTCCATTTCACAACTCAAGTTCCTAAGGCTACAATTAGAGATCTATAAAGAAAGATGATTCATAATTAATCATGAATCAACTTCCAAAACTGGGTCATGATTATTTAGTCTTTTTTCTACTTTCTATTCTACTTGATATGCTTTAAGATTTTATTTCACTATGCCTTCCTTTGATTGGTTCACTACAGGACTGATTAGAGAACATGACAAGTTAATTCAAATGGGTACCTTTAAGTCTTCTAAATCACATTCATTGGTTCTGTCACACCCCCCATTGTAAAAGAATAATAAATAAAATTATATAATGGATTGCCACCTTATACCTATTATAAATGTTAAGGAAAGTCCCTATGAAGAGAGAATAATAAATCATCCTGGTCGGCGATTTGTTTTTAGTGAATGATATTATTTATCTTTCATCTTTAAGTGACGGTTAATCACTACTAAGCAGTGACCCTTGAACAACAGTGACTGAAAAGAAAGGACAATGATTGCAAACAGGTGTCTCTTTTCAAGAATAAGTGTTATGACCCTTACCACAATGGAAGGTATAAAAGGAAGGAAGCTTCATTTCAAGAAGGCACTAAATGATCAAATCTGATTCTGAGTATTATTTAGAGAAAGTACAGCAACCATTATCTTTAGGAAAGTAATCGGTATGCAATATGATTGTATTTACTATTAATTTGTTTATAAATGTGTTAGAAAGCTTTAAATATATTTATTTAATCAACTTGCCAATCCATCAAGAAATATAAGATAGTGATTATTTATTTGATTTCCATCAGCAATCATATCTGGGATCAATAGAAATGTTTGGTAGGGAGATGCAGCAGTACCGATTCCCTCATCAAGTATGCCAACCCCAAGATGGATGGACGGGAGGTCCTGCCATTCTTGTGGGCCAAGGAGCCAAATGACTTGAAGGCTCATTCTGTGCCCTTGGGCTTGGTTGAGGAGGACAGTTTCCCAGCCATCATTCTTTTGCATCAGATTCCTAAAATGGTTGGCTGTTGGAAATAAGCTATGAAATGGATACATACGAATTTAGGATATTTTGTTTTCAATAGGGATTATTTGTATATGAGCATAAATCCTTGATATTAATGGTTGATGTTAATTACTAACAATTTCTTTAAATTGAATTGCATTGCAATTATGTAATTTTATTATAGAATACTATTTGTAAATTAATTGTATAGTTAAAATTGTTATTTTTGGGCAAAAATCAGATATATCCCCAAAAGGGGACATTACATGTTCTTCTAGACGTGCATCTTATTATGCAAGTAATTGGTAAAATACCAGTGTTCCACGGGCGTCAGGGACGGGGGGACGGGACGCGTCTTCGGGACGGGGGGACCAAGGGTCTAAATTTGGGGACGGCGGCGGGGGGGTGGCGGGGTGGTGGTGCTCATATACTTATACATATACATATAGTACTTGAAAAACTAGTTTTGAAAAGATGTATAACAGTATATCAGTATAAGAATTAGATTTCAAATGAAACTATAGGAAATACCAAGATTACTTAGATTAGTGATACGTAACTAATTGCTAAAAGTAAATAAAATTTGACAAATGAAATTGTCAAATTGGAGATTTCTCATTTCTATCATATGAATATCGAAAAAGGAAAACGAAAATACGAATATCTGATGCCATTGCAAAGTCTATAATAATAAAGATGATTACATGATTCATCATTACAATGAGTAGCCATATACAAATACGTGTAGCAATATCATTACAATACAAAATGACAAAACTGAAAAGTGAAAACTCAAACTGTAGCTAATGGAGGCCTCTAATCATCTGCGAACTCCTCCTCACTGGAACTGCTGGACTCTTGAGGATCAAGGTCCCTCAAGCTCACACCAACTAGCCCTGCATCTGAAGTGGTAGGATCATCCTCATCAATCTGTGAAGGCTCCTCTGGCTCTACATCCCATCGTGCCGCTGGACTCTCCTTGTACATAAGTGTCTTGCGGTCAATGAGACGCAAAGCACTGTGTACAGCCACAAGCTTCTCTGCTCTCTTAGAGGTAAGTCTGTTCCTCTTAAGAGAGTGGATGAAGCTATATGTAGACCAGTTCCTCTCAGCAGCTGAAGAACTGGAAATCTGGGATAGCAGACGGATGGCTAGAGTGGTGGTCAAAGATTTCGGGCCATGACAATTCCACCATAAAAGTGGGTCCTCCTGTGCCATGTTGTCTATATCCATCTTTGCCGCATCTGAATAACCTCTAAGAGTGGCAAATCTTCCCCACTCAGTGCGCATTGTGCTGGCATCTCTGGAATCAAACATCTTCTCTATGCACTTAAAGAAACCCGCCTTCACCTCATCATCCTGAATCGGTGTCAATCTACTCGGTCTAGCCTTGTACCACTTAGGATTCAAGGCAAAGGCAGCCATATGCAAAGGAGTGTTCAACTTGTCCCATCTACGTTGAATGATAGGCTGGATTTGCTCATTGTAGAATGCTAAAGAGGGGTCCTTCACTCACACAACAGCCCTCATTTGGTCAAGCATAGAGTCTATTATACACCTCTCCAAGGTTAGGTGCATCCCCATCCCCATATCTGATCACCTGGAATACTGGAGTAATGATAGAGACAATGTATTTCGTATCAATCCAAAACACATCACTCTTCACTATCTCCTTCACCCTTCTCCCTTGCTCTTTCTTGGCCTCAGCCCACCTATTCCACTCATTAGTCATAACCATGAGTTGCAATGCCTCTTGCAACTCAATCATTCTCTCCAAGAGAATGAAATAGGATGCATATCTAGTCTCAACTGGTTTCAAGAACTCCTTCTTCGCGAAGGTCCTGAAGAGTGCATGTGAAGTGTGGTGGTTGCAGATAAACATCTGCACATCTCTCGCATCGGTGACCACTCTTCTAATCCAGTCTATCTTCCCCATGTCCTTGAGTGCATTGTTCATGGCATGCACACAACATGGGGTCCACCAAATGTGTCTATAGGCTGCCTCAACGAGTCTCCCTGCTGCTCTACACACATGGGCTGCATCTGTCACTACTTGGACCACATTTTGTGGCCCAACCTCCTCAATAGCCTCCCTGAGGACCTGAAACTGGAAAACAACATCTTTACGATGCACTGTACAATCAACTGCTCTAAGGAAGTATGGGCCCTCTGCACATGTGACCATGACGTTGATGAGTGGACGATGGCTAATGTTCGTCCACCCATCCATAACTATGCTACTCCTCGATGCCACCCAACATGCCTTCATCTTCTCCATCAAAATATTGATCTTGGAATAGCTTTTATCCAAGATCGAGGTCCTCATTTTCGTCTCCCCTGGTGGCACATAAGATGGTCCTCCCTTGGCCACCATATCCATCATCTTCCTATAATAAGGAGACCGTGTAACATGAAATGGAATGCCATTGGCAAAGAAAAAATTGCCAATGGATTCATCTATCTCATCTCTCAGCTGCACATTAAACATATCAGTAATGGGGTTGCTCTGTGTTGTCTGCAACTTACGTTTCCCAGCCTTGGCGGCAGTAGAAGTGGAAGTGGATGGAGATCCAAACATCATTCCTCCCGTCTGCGAAGCATGAGAAGTATGAAGTGCTGCCCTAGCAGACAAAGTAGTAGGCATTGAAATATTTGTGTCATCTGGAACCCCCCAAATCCTGTTAAACTCAATTCTGTACTGTAAATTTTTGGCTTCCTCCAAAAACTTACAATGTTTCACGCCTTTTCCTCTCCAAAACAGAAAGTGTGCATTCACCCTACTAATGCTACCGAACCATTCTGTGTCACAAATATTGCACTTCCACTTCCTTGTTCCCCCACTTGAATGTGATGCAGTGCCTTGTACTGATATTCGTGAAGCAAACTGTTTTAGAGGAGACTTAGGATCAAAATGACCCCTAGCATATGGTGCCAACAACTCTGAAGGGCAACCTGTACTAGCTGGTGCACTTGCCATAGAGCTAGATTGGGCTCCAGGATCAGCCCCATGGTCACCCCCCTCATTTTCAGGTTCATATTCTGAATCATTCTCACTATGAGAATGGATTTCTATGTCATCTTCACTCATGCCTTGGGAGCTCATTGTGAAATTGACACTGCATTTCACAAAATGAAAATAAAATCAGCCTAGTTTAACAATATATTTTTAAATTTTTAAATTTTTTTTCCTATTCATTTCAAAATGAGATTTGATGTTGAATCTTGAGGGCAAAATGATGATGAATCATTTTGCCCTCAAGATTCAACATCAAATCTCATTTGAGTCTTGAGATGAATAGGGAAAAAAAATCCAAAAATGACATAGAACAATGAAAATCAGAAAATATTCAAAAAAAAAAAAAAAAAAAACAAGAAAAAGTTGAAAAACCCTACCTTGTGCTTGAAAAATCTCTCCAAAATGTAGAAGAATCTTCTTCTTCCTCTTCTTCTTCCTTCTTCTAGCTCCTATCACACTTGCAATCAGCTTTTCTCACCCCTTCAATCAGTCTTCTTCAAGTTTTTCCTCCTCTTTAGCTTGCTGGAAAAAAAAATCAGATTACCAAAATGAGAGTTAAATCTAAAAAAAACATGCTTTTGTGTTGTTTTGGGGGGTTGGGTGGGGCCCACGTCCAATTAGGGTTACCCCTTAATCCCCCCAAAAGGCAAATGTTTTTTAAAAAATTGCTTTTTTTGTTTGTTTAGGCGTAGGGACGCGGGAGACGTCTCCACGTCTCCCTGGGAGACGCGGAGACGGGGAGACGTCTCCACGTCCCGGCGGCGACTGGGTGGCGGTGGCGGGACGGCGGGGGACGTCGCGTCCCCATCCCCCCCTCCCCGAGACGTCCCTGACGGGGGGACGCGCCCAAAAAGGGGGGGGACGCGTCCCCGTGGAATGGGGTAAAATACTGAATGAATTAAATGAATGATCAAACAATCATCAAGCATTAGAAACAATCAATAGGAGGAGAAAAATTAGAAACATTTAATATTTACAATAAAATAAAAAATTGACCATTAAATAATAAATAACTAAGATATTATTCTAACACCCTCCCTTAATGGTCAATCTGTCTACTACACCAAGTTGCCCTCTGAACTTAACAAACTTATCCGGATGCAAAGACTTGGTGAGGATATCTGCAGTCTGATCCTTAGAAGGAACATACTGCAAATCCACAGATCCATCATCAACCAGCTTGCGAATGAAGTGACAATCAAGCTCAACATGCTTGGTTCGCTCATGGAAGACTGGATTTTTGGTGAGTTTGAGCACCCCTTGTTTGTCCCAGAAGAGGGGTGTAGGACTTGCTTGAGACATCTGGATGTTTGAAAGCATCCTTTGAAGCCAAACCGCCTCACAAGCTGCTTTGATTGATCCTCGATATTTAGCTTCTGTCAAGGAAATAGCTACAACCTACTGCTTCTTATTGGTCCAAGTGACAACACCTGTGCCCAAACTAAAGACATACCTGGATGTGAACTTTTTGTCATCAATAGAGCTTAATGATTTGATGTAGAAGCTGTGATGAAGTGGGACATGTAACTCACTGCATAGCTCAGATCAGGTCCAGTGGCAGTGAGATATGTTAAACTACCCACTTGTTGCCTGAAATCTGATTCATTCTCAATTGGAGAATCAGATTTGGCTAACAACTTTAGGCCTTTCTCCATAGGTGTACATGCAGGTTTGCAGTCCTGGATTCAAAACTTGTCTATTAGATCCCTGACATATTTAGACTGAGAGATGAAGATGCCATGAGACTGTTGCCAAACCTCAACACCTAGGCAGTAGAGCAAAAGGCCAAGGTCGGTCATGTGATGAACCCTTGCTGGTTCAACTCTTCAACCTGCTGTAATTTGTAGATCTTCTTGTAATTTTTTTATTATTAAGATTGTCTTTCAGAAATAGACAGAAGTTGCAGAAGAGGGCTTCTTTAATTTGCAACACATATTGAATAATATATGAATTTAATCAACTAAAACAATGAATTGGAGAATTTAGAAGCATACCCGTAGGTCATTAGCCAATTTATTGAAAAGAAAGAATAAATCAGCAATTTACAAAGTTCTGATTTTTATTCTGGAACAATTCAGATCTGCTCTTATTTAAATACTAAGACACCCAAACAGTGGAAGATGGTGCCAATTAATGAGCAAGCTGTGTGTTTGGGAAAAGAACCCTCCAAACCACAGAAGAATCAACAACAAAACAGTAAATAGGAAAACCCTACAACTAATCTGCCTTGTAAGAAGCCAAATCTGCCCCAACAGAACACTCTCTAACGTACTGAAGAACATCAGACTTGAGACCCATCCAAGAGAATCTCTCTCGTACCTGCCTATAGGTCTTAAAGTACTTTGGATGTCCAGCCATAGGTGATTCATGGAAAGTCCTCAATACTATGCATTTCACCTCTTAACCTGGAACTAAAAATATCCTCTCTTTGTAAATGATGAGGTCATCCACAAGAGAGTACTTGATGTCTTGTACTGTTCCATCAATAATACTAGATGCTCATAGATTCTTGGCATACTCTGCTATAATCAAGTGTTTCCAATCTTCGTACACCGCTGCCATGGAGCTCAATTGGGGGCGGCGAGATAAAGCATCAACAACAACGTTTTGAGTCCCTTTGACATAGGAGATGTCAAAATCATAAGATTGCAACTTGCTGACCCACTTCTGTTGACGCTCATTTAGATCCGGCTGTCCAAGAAAATGCTTCAAACTATTATGATCAGTTTTGACACAAAACTTGCTGCCAACTAAATATTGCCCAAACTTGGCCATTGCATGCATGATGGCCAACATTTCCTTATCATAAATATTATAGCTCCTCTCCGGACCTTGAAGCTTCCTGCTCTCATAAGCTATAGGATGATGATCTTGCATAATTACTGCACCAATACGCTCTCCACATGCGTCACAATGAAGCTCAAAAGGTTTGGTGAAATCGGGTAAAGCAAGAACTGGACATGTAGTCATCAATTGCTTGAACTTCTCAAAACACTCCTGTGCGAGAGGTGTCCAAACAAATGTGCCCTTCTTGGTCAAATCAGTGAGTGGTGCAGCATGCCGTGAAAAACCACTAACAAACCAATGGTAGAAGGCACATAAACCAACAAATCCCTTGAGTTGAGTCAGGGTCTCAGGGGTAGGCCAATCAACAATGGCACGAACCTTATCAGGATCCATGCGAACTCCCTCTTTGCTGATTATGTGACCCAAATACAAGAGTTCTGCCATTCCCAATGGACACTTGGACTCTTTGGCGTAGAAGGACTCCCTGTCAAGTATGCCCAAAACAGTATCCAAGTGAACCAAGTGCTCCTCCCAAGTTCTACTGTAAATCAAAATGTCATCAAAGAAAACTAGAACAAATCTCCTCAACTGAGATTGGAAGACCTTGTTCATAGTGGACTGAAAGGTAGCTGGTGCATTGGTCAACTCAAAAGGCATAACCAAAAACTCATAGTGTCCACAATGACATCTAAATGCAGTCTTCTCAATACCCTGCTCGTTGATACTGATTTGATGATAACCTGTTCTTAAATCAATCTTGGAGAAGTAACAAGCTCCATGAAGCTCATCTAACAACTCATCAATGCGAGGAATGGGATACCTATTCTTTATAGTCTTTTTATTCAGCATACGGTAATCAATGCACATTCTGAGTGTACCATCTTTCTTCTTCACCAAAACAACTGATGAAGTGAAAGGAGATTTACTTGCCCTCTTCAAGCTCAATAGTGTGTTCTATGCCTCTATCAGGAGGCCTACCAGGAGGTATGTCACTAAACACCTTTGTATGCTTAACTCTAAGCTCTCGAATATCTGAATGATAAGGTGTTTTATGCTGCTCCTCATAAGTAGGCATGAGTTTACACTCTGCTGCCCAATCCACCATTTCATGCTTGACAAGTCTCTCCATTCTTCTAAGAGTGATTAATTTCAAGTTGCTGGCTTTGATAGCTTTAAGAACATGATTAGTCCCATCAACCTTGAATTTCATCTCCATATCTCTGAGGTTGAGTGTAAATTCACCTATGGCATGAAGCCACGTCATGCCAAGAACCACATCCGTATTTCCCATGTTAACCACAAAAATCAGCTTTGAATTCATAATTATTGAGTTTCATGGGTAAGTCTGAAATCATTCTATCACAAGTCAGCACATTACCATCAACAACTTTCACCCTTATGCCTTCAAACTCTTGAGTTTGAATCCCACGCTTCTCCACCAACCGTGCATCTATGAAATTATGAGTTGCACTTGTATCAAGTAGAGAAATGACTCTTTGACCAGCCAAGAGTCCACACAACCTAAAAGAACCTTTTCCTTGCATGCTAGACATATGAGCTTCCCATAGATCGAATTCTCCTTCATTTTCAACCTCCTTTTTTGAATTTTCAGTCTTGGAGTCATTTTGATCAGCTTGCTGGTCCGTGTTATCAGTCATGTTTTCTCCCTCATAAAACCACTCCATATTCCTATTTTGACCCTTAGGCTTGAGGGGACAGTCATGGTTTTGATCATAAGGACCCTTACAATGAAAACATAGCCTCCTTCTACGCAAATCATTGAGTGTTTCCCTATCCAAAGGCACTGTAAACTTCTTCCCTTGGTCCGCATTTTCTGATTTCTTTTAATCAAACTTGCTGTCATTAAATGATGAGGATGGTTTTGAGTTGTTAGGAGTGAACTTACTACGAGGAGCGGTAAGTTCCATGCTGCGTGCCTTCCTCATGGCTTCTTGCAAGGTAGGGGGATCAAAAGCTTTAATCCAACCTTTCATAGGCTCATAAAGACCTTCAACAAAAAGAATGACCAGCCTTCTGTCTGAAATGTTAGTTACCATAACTGAAAGCTTCTGAAATTCACTAATATAAGATTCCAAGCTGCCCATTTGTTTCAGCTGAGGTAAATCCCTGAAATACAACTCTGGATCTCTTTTATCAACACGCTCAACCAATCTGTCAGTGAATTCTTGGTATGTAGTAATAAGGTCATGATGCAAAGTCACCATCCCATGGTGCCACCAATCATGGGCTACCCCATCCAAATGCAAAGCTGCAAACTTAATAGCATCTTCTTTTGACATAGGACGTAGATTCAGGAAGGTATCCAACTTGCTAATCCAAGCTCTGGCTATAACACTACCACTTCCATCAAAAGTAGAAAGTATGAGCTTGTTGATTGCATATTTGAGATCATTAGTTTTGTTCCAAGGTTTCTTATCATTCCAATTCCACTTCTTGTTGTGTTCCCTCTTTGGACTTATAAACCTATCAAAGTTAAGATGTTCCTTAACTCTCGGCGGTAATGCATCCCATTCATCATGAAGTGTGGTTACGTTAACTGTAAAGGCCACCTCATCTTCCTCCTCAGCCACATCCTCTTCTTTAGGTTCATTTCTAACAAAGGTTGGGCGTGTAGGCCTATCGTAGGTATGTGTGGGAGTCACTCTTGCCCTTGGGCGACCAGCAACACTACCATTTTCCTCTTGGTTCTGATTATGCCCCCTTGGCACAGTGATCTGCTGTATGGCTTTAGTCAACTGCTGCAACACATTTGCCACTTGTCGTTGCCCTGTTACTAAACCCCTCATAATAACTCCGGCATCTTGGTCCTCATTGTTCACAGCCTCTCTGCGTGGCTCATCATCATTCCTGTCCCCCATAATTTCCAAGGGGATTCCTTCAGTTTGATTAGGATCACCTTGTAAATCAGGTCTCCTGCGTGTGTAATACCTGTGAGGTCCAGTCTGTTGTTGATGCATAAAAAAAAAATTCTAACCCTCCAGGAAGGCATGATCAAAGCTCTGATACCACTGTGATGAACCCTCGCTAATTCAACTCTTCAACCTTCTGTAATTTGTAGATCTTCTTGTATTTTTTTTATTATTAAGATGGTCTTTCAGAAATAGACAGAAGTTGCAGAAGAGGGTTTCTTTAATTTGCAACACATATTGAATAATATATGAATTTAATCAACTAAAACAATGAATTGGAGAATTTAGAAGCATACCCGTAGGTCCTTAGCCAATTTATCGAAAAGAAAGAATAAATCAGCAATTTACAAAGTTCTGATTTTTATTCTGGAACAATTCAGATCTGCTCTTATTTAAATACTAAGACACCCAAACAGTGGAAGATGGTGCCAATTAATGAGCAAGCTGTGTGTTTGGGAAAAGAACCCTCCAAACCACAGAAGAATCAACAACAAAACAGTAAATAGGAAAACCCTACAACAAATCTGCCTTGTAAGAAGCCAAATCTGCCCCAATTCAATTCTATTTGACTTCTGAATGAAGCCAACCATGCTGCAACAATTCGATTGATTTTTCACAATTTCAAAGCTACTGAATTCTGAAGAATGCAGGCTCTCCAAAACAGGTCCAAACCCTAGCCGCCATAGCCAAGTGCTTAGAAGAAAATGTCAAATGCTCAATATCAAGAAATGAGGTTTAATTTCCATCTTGGCTGCCTAAATACCCAAAAGGTGCGATTTTTGGCAATTAGGGATTTAAAAATAAGAACTTGCTTTTAGGGTTCCCAACTTAACCCTAAAAGCCACACCTAGCTTAGGAGATAATAAATCTTCACTTAAATAAATTTAAGTGATGCACTTTATGATTTTATATTAATATTTCATTAAAATATTAATTGCCTGTGGAACCACTACAAAATTCATATCTCGCTCATTATTGCTCAGAAATTGAATCTGTCAGAAGCTAGGGTCACAGTTCACCATGCCAATGAAAATAGGACCATGTCTATTTTTAGCAAATTTTCCCTAAAAAGTAGGAAATCCTCATAAAGTGTCAGAAACTGATGAAACGAAGACTAGAACTGAACTCAACACTGAACTAGAACAAATAGACAGACCACTCCTCAAGATACTGCATTACTGACCCCTTTATCCATACTCTGTTAGCCTACAAGGGTCCAAAAATAAGCTAACTCCTTAATCCCAAGTCCCTGACTAGAATGGGGACATTACAGGTCATGTCAAAACACTGGCATAAATTCTGCTTGATTCCTTGAATCAAAGATGCCAAACTGCCAGTGATGATTAGATCATCAACATATATAACCAAAAGGATGATATAACTGCAAGTAGTCTTGACTCTTGACATATAGATTTGAGTCAGAAGGACTCCTTTGGAAACCTTGATCTGTGATGTACTTATCAATTTTCATGTACCATACCTGAGGAGGTTTTAGGCCATATAGTGCTTTCACCAGTTTGAGCACTTGGTGTTCTTTGTCGGCAACCTTGAATCTAGGAGGTTGCATCATGTAGACCTCTTCCTGTAACTCACTATTCAGGAAGGCACTCTTGACGCCCATTTGATGGACCTTCCAACCACATTGAGCTGCCATGGCTAGGACTAATCTAATGGTACTCATCTTTGCTGTCGGAGAAAAGGTCCCCTCATAATCATTTCCTTCATGCTGAGGAAAGCCTTTGGGAACGAGACGAGCCTTGTACTTATCCACAGTACCATCAGCCTTGTATTTGACATTATAGACCTGTAGAACTCAATAGTGCTACTGAGAGGGAGGCTGAAATTGAAAGATGTAAAACATGAAGCAACTGAGACTAGAAAAGGAACAACAGCAAAACCACAAGGCACAAGATTTTATGTGGAAACTCAATGTGGGAAAACCACAGTGAGAAATGCCACTAGGATCTACTGTCTTAATCTAGCCTCACAGTTGAAATGATTACAATCTTTTGGGCACCAACCAAACAGAAACCTCATGAGAGCACCAACACTCCAACCTTACACTGCTTGAGCACCAACTCAAGAAACAACTCCAACCAAGAACCTTATAGAAGCACCAATATTTCAGTTTTACAATAAAAGAACTTGAGTATTAACTCAATCTTAAGAAACAATTTTCAGAAATATTTCAGTTATACAACAAGTTTGAAATCGGATTTATAAACTTTGATGACTTGAAACAATTATCTGATGCAAAAACTGAAGCAAACTGGATTGACCAAAAAAATAACACCCAATGCTACATGTCCCTGTATCTCTGCAATCTGTATAAAACACCCTGTGCCTCTGTAATCTGTATAAGACTGAGAATAGGTGTAAGATCTGATAATAACCCTCAGAAAACCATTTACACAGTCATTAATTAACTTGTGAATCTTTCTCAGAACTCTATGAATATTCCCTTTGACTCAATCTGAAGAAATTCGGATTCTGGAATAAAAAATGTTCAGAAAAAGAACTTAAACAAAAATATGAATTTCATCACCTGAGACCAGCGATCTAAAAGTGAGTTTGTATTCAACTCCAATTTATGCTGTCTTGTAAACTTCAGTGTTCTAGTTATGATCTTTTATTTATCATCACAGCATCAATAACTATTATCATAATTTTGCCCAGCAAATTCAAAGAACATTGTTCTCTTATACATCCTCTTCTCTCTCACTATCACCAGATTTCACAATAAAATATTCAGTTCAATCAATCTGCATATGTCGAATTCGAACTTGTAAAGAACTATCCTTAAGTTAGGAATTGGTTTGTAATTGTTTTGTTTAACAAACTAACCTCCAAACCAATTTAGAAACCATCGATGTTAACCAACCAAAACCAATTTTAGAGACCATCAACTAGTGATTATTTAATGATTGTTATTAAAACAACACAACCAACTACCGGTTCTAACTTATTCCACTACAAAGTTATATCTATATGATTTGACATATGTGGAAGATAGGAACAAATACATAGGAAAAACCTTCAAAGAAGTGGTGGTGGAACTTCAGGGCACACCGAAAGGTGCAAGATTCGTGACGTGTCGAGCAGCTTTTGACGAGGGGTGCCCTGGTATTGGAGGAACAAGAGGTAAACTTTTTCCTAACACTACTTTCGTCATTAAACCAAACTTTGGAATGACCATAGCGTTGAATGGAGAGAAGGATAGGCTAAGAGATGTTGCGATTTTTCTTGCTATCCTTGACTCTAGCAAACTCCCTTCTCACAAATATATGAATAATTGGTTACAAAATGTTTGGATAAAAAAAATTAGGGTTGCAGTACTCGTTTTGCAGAATGATTCAGCAAGGTCTCTTTTTTTCAAAGATGCAAAGAATCAAAAGGAAGTTGTTAAAAAGGAATTCTGGTCCGTTGGTTGGACACTAGAGGCCATCAATGAAGAAATTTTAGCGTTATCGTGCCCTAGATGGGTCACGATACGGAATATACCCTCATTCCTATAGAAATGGGTTCCTAAAACTCTTGAATTTGTTGCCAATGTGCTGAGGATGGATGCTACCCCATCCCTTGTGCCACATATGTTCGCAAGATTGTTGTTGTCTATTAAACTTGGGATGGATCTATCGAAAGAATTGAAGGTTGAACTTTAAAAGGAGACAATTTTGTGCCCTATTGAATTTTTGGGAGGCATGAATGCTTGTTTTCTGTGTAGAAAAGAAGGGCCCATAAGGAAACAATGCCCCCTCTTAAGATCTAATAAACAGTCTTTTAAACCCTCTTCGAAGGGTAATATCTTGGTTAAGTCTAACCCTAATGGAAAGGGTAATGCATCAATTGGCTCCTTGGGCTTGGAAAAAACACCAGACTTTATTCCTCCTCGAAGGATCTAAGAAAGTCTGTTAAACCCTGTTTGAAGGGTAATACCTTGGTTAAATCTAACCCTAATGGAAAGGGTAATGCAACAGTTGGCTCCTCGGGCCTGGATAAAACTCCAGACTTTATTCATCTATCAAAACTTAACCCTAAAACGACCTCTGGCCACTCTACTATTCTGCCTATTGAACCTGCACCAGAGAGTTCTGACTGTGGCTTCAAGGTTTCCATTATTGAGGAACTGGATACCCTCCATAAAGTTGTCAAAGGGGCAACCCGTCCGAAGCCCCTCACTCCCTCCAATGGTCTTGACTCCTTGCCTCTTAAGACTCAACCCCAGACCTATCTCCCTAAACACAAATTCTTGAATGCTCAACAAATTATCCTTGAAAAATTCAAGCAAATCTTGGATACTAGAAAAAGAATTGAGACTCAAATTAATTTTGGGATAAATAGAGGCAATGAACTGGTTAAAAGTGACAGTTCTAAGGAGAATTCAGTCCTCACGACCTCTCCTATCAGGGATGAGATCAGGATCGTGGGTAGTGAGACTTCTGACCTCAATTCCAACTAGATGTGTCTAGTAGAAAGGGGAAGCATTGTAAACAGCCTGATGATTTGGATTAGGAAACCAATACTCAAAGTTGTGAGCCAAAGGAGAAATCTAGTGAGGTTATTAAGACCTTTGAAAAAGTTGAACTGCAGAATAATCTCCCCCCCTCTCCTAGCCACACCTAGGAGGCTATTGAAGGAAGTGACCTTGTTAGCTAGGGTTGTGAGCTTGTCCCTGTAGATGGAGATCATGAGGAGGATGGAGATGAACATAAGATGGATGGGATTGAAGTTTGTACCTTAGAGGATTGTAAGGGGGTAAGTTTGGCCATTGTCCCATTCAAAGGGGGTTCTAGGGCAGATTTAATTGAGGTAGCCATGAAGGAGTTCAGTGAAAAAAAAGCCAAAGAGAGGATTGGCTCTAAGAAGAAAAATAAGGTTAGAAAGAAGACAATTCCATCCCCTTAGGGGCAGAGAAAATGTTTGAGTTTGAGAGGAAGAGAGGTAGACCTAGTGGTTCTATAGATAGCATGGCAGAGAGAAGGGTGTCCAAAAGCACGCTGCCCAAATGCTACAAAACATTTAGGGCACCCATGGATACTGCTGCATAGTCTGTCATGGAATTAAATTGCATCTCATGGAATATTAGGGGACTTGAGTCCCCATATGGGAAGTATGTTGTCAAGAGATTTTTAAAATTGTATAAGAATGTGGACATACTCCTTTGCAAGAGATAAAGGCAGTTCAGTTCTTTTTAGATATTATTATTAAAATATTCGATGTTGTTATTAGAATTTGCAGAACTTCTGGATATCACCAAAAATCATCAGAAATCATCCAACTTGATGCTGGGTAACAAAGGTAACACTCCTTGTAGCCAGAGACACCGAGATGAAGATGAAACTGAAACCATGATTATGAGGAAAAATCGGCAAACCCTCAACAAACTTTTGCAGATGAGCACGACGCCCCAAAATAGATTGCAAGAAACCACGATTTTTGAGGAAAAAATCGCCAAACCCAAAAACTGAAGATTACAAAGCGTCGTTTCTTCAGAAAAAATGGTAAAAACCCTAAGACAGGAACACCTGTAAACCCATAATTTTTAAGGATAAAATTAGGGAAAACCCAAAATCCCATGTGAACATTGTGAATCAGAGATGATCAAACACAATTTTTGAGGAGAAAAATCGATCAAAACCCACATTAAAAAATAACAGAAATCCGAGGCACGGATCAGAATACAAAACTTCATTTTTGAAGTAAAATGGTAAAACGGTAAAACCCAACAAAATTTTGTGAAGGATAAAAATTATTATAACCCTACCAAAATTTTTTAAGGTAAAAAATTTATGAAAACCATTGGAATAATTTTTGTGGACAAAATTATTAAAACCCACGAAGTAATTTTTTTGAAGGGCCAAAAATCACTAAAAACCGAAAAATTTATAAACCCACCAAATAATTTTTTTATGGTAAAAAATTAAAAAAACCCTTCTAGCACCGTGGCAGAAAAACCTTGTCGCACGAGCTAAAATCTATCCGCAGATTTGCAGAAGCCCGACACAGAAAACATAGGGTCGTGAAACAAATCACCACCCAACGCAGGAAAACGCGACCCAAAAACTCAAAATCCTGTAGATAAAAAACATGGCCAGAAAACCTTTGACAGCAGGATGCACGGTCGCAAAACACAGGCGCCAAAAACAGAAGATAAGCAGACGCGGGCACGAAGCGTCAAACCCGTCGAAGAAGGTAGAAGGGGCGAACACAAAACTACGAAAAAACAAAGAACCCTAGTCGCCAGCAGAAACACAGTCGCTGGGCGAAAAAAAAAAATCGCCGAAACCCTTTAGTTGCTTAAACCTGCAAATGAAAATCGCGAAAAATCCTTTCGCGTGGGCAGGAGACCCTAGCAAACTGCACACAGACCAAAACTTCGTGTATAGAAACCCGCGAAAATCACGATACACTGAAAATCACATTGCTAAACTTGTAGCTGCTGCCGAACCACGAAAAGCACAGAGTTGCACCAGAAAAACCCACGGACAAAAACGCGGGCTAATAAAACCACGAAATCTGCAATTTTTAAGACACAAAAATCTCATCGGAAAACACAGAAAAGGATGCGAAGTCTGCAGAAAATTTGCAGAAAACCCAGAGAAAAAAAAAAAACTTGCACTGTGGAGGCATGGAGGAAAACAAAACTGCAGAGAAACAAACTGCCCAAAAATGCCCTTGAAAATGCAAACTCTCATTTAACCAAGCGCACAGAATTCAGGAAGAAATCTCACGTGAAAAAACTCACGAATTACAGACTTCAAAGGTGCCCTCCCAAAATCCTTGGCCTCCCATGAGGGAGTCAGACCCAAACCCGCTTTGATACCTTATTATTAAAATATTCGATGTTGTTATTAAACAATGGAGACAAAGTCTCTTTATATAGAAAAGTACAAGACGATGTTTCTAAAAGAAACAATTGTAAACTGAAGCCAGAATAGAAACTACCTAAAGATGACTAAAATGACCATTAAAGAAACAATACATTATTGATTATTCTAACAGATATTAACTTGAGATGCATTTGGAGGGATGCTAGTCACTTTACTACTAAGCATTTTAGAGGAAAGGGAGGTGCTTCTATTTTGATTAGTTACAAGTGGAGTAAGTGTGTCTCTAGCTGTGGATGCTCACCTTGGAATAGGCTAGTGTGGGTGATTTTGAAACACAAGGACAAGGAGATGGAGATTTGTTCAATATATGCATCTAATGACTTCAAGGAAAGGATAGGACTTTGGAATTGGATGGTGCAATTGGAGGATGTCCCTTGGGTGATTGGGGGTGATTTCAATATGATTGAATGCCCCCCTCCCCCCCGCCCACCCTCAATAAGGCAGGTGGCAAGAAGTTTGAATGGAAGGGAGAGGCAAAATTCTATTGGAGCAAAATGGTTAACAAGTTAAGACTATTTGATCCGATGGCTGGGAGAAAGAATGAAGTCAAGGATATCTGGTTTACTTGGTGCAATTACCAGCAGGGAGGTAGGAGAATATACAACAAACTAGATAGATTTTATGCCGACAAGGAGGCAGTACAATTTAGGAAGAATAGCAATGGAGGCAGTGTGAAGGTTATCCCCTACACACTGTCTGATCTTCACCCCATACATACTGTGATTTCACTTTCCAATTTATCTTTGATTCCCCCTAAAAAAAGGGGGGATTCGCTCTGAATACTAGATTATTGATGGATGAAGATGTGGCCCATGCTGTCTTTATCATTAGGTAGTTCAAAAGGGGGAATAAGGATTTGCTTGATCCCAGGGACAGGTGGAATCAGAATGTAAAAAGTAGGAGTCGTCTTTTTTCAGATAGTGGGGAGAAATAAGGCTAAGGATTGTAGGAAAGTGGAAACAGAGTTGCATGAAAAGCCTATAAAAGCTAAGGGATGCCTACAGAATAATCCTTCTAACCATGAAGCCAAAGAGGCCCTCAGCTAGGCCAAAGATGCCTTGAGAAATATTTAAAATGTCAGGATTCAAGGCCTCAAGACAAGGGCCAAAATGAAATGGTTAGAGTATGGGGATAAGGCTTCCAAATTCTTCTTCCATGTTCTGAAAAGCAAGGAGGCAAAGGAAAGAATTGAATGTATTTGGGAAGGAGACAGGAACATTACTGATCAGACAAACATTCAGAATGCATTCATGCAGTTTTACAGCAAGCTTTTCACTTCTAAGGATGATGAACAAGGCAAGAAGAGAGCTAGAGACAGAATTAGGAACATCATTCCCAAAAATTATACCATGAAATGATAATTCAATGTTGTAATTAATTAAGGAGAGGAATACTCCTTATATAGAAAATTACAAGATGATCTTTCCATAAACGATCGAGAATAGAAACACAATAGACAGAAAGGAAACTTCCTAGAACTAACCAAAGAGGAAAGACATAAACAAAGTTTCCAAATACTAACTATATGACTAAGATGACCATTGTATCAATATTACAATGTTATTTTAATACACGATAGGTCTGATATAACTAACTTGGGTCTCTTGTGCTCTTTCGGATTGAGATCCTATAATTTGATTTGGGATAAGTATTGCACAACTTAAGTTTTCTCTTGATCTCTTGGCTAGTTTTCACATGGCTGTTTGTAAGCTTGTTGCCACCCCCTTTTTGGTGTCAAACTTGAGCCCTAATGTTCTACTTCTTCAGTTGATGGTACACCTATTTGACCCACATGCATTGACATTTCTGATGTCATTGGTATTCTTACTTTATGCAAGAGCCACATTTGCTTTTTTGACTCTCAAAAGCACACCTCCATTCCTCTAGAAGAGATGCTTGCCATGATTGAAAGTGGACAAGACTACAATGGTGATGACTTTGGATGTAGGAATTGTTGGCAAGGAATGGACAATTGTGATATGAAGTGATATGTTATGGCAGCCCTTTGTCTACTTCAAGCACCACAAAATCTAGTAGGGTGATCTTTGAGGCCTTTATAGAACACCAAAAGGCAAAAAGAAATGGAGCAAAAACCAAGCCTTATTACCTTGTTGGAACATGTTTGCTATTGTGCCAAAAGATCGACTTCTTATTGCACGATACAAATGCCAGAGATAATTGGATCCATTGGAGGCCGTTAGTCCATGTCCCGAATCTGAAGGGGGACACTGGTGATTAGTCCAACAATCCCCCCCTCAGTGTCACCCGAGGGGAAGTGAATCCGTGACCTAGCTTTGATACCAATTGTTGGAACACGTTTGTTGTTGTGCAAAAAGATCGACTTGTTATTGCACGATACGATGCCAGAGATAATCGGATCTATAGGAGGCGGTTAGTCCATGTCTCGAATCCAAAGGGGGGACATTGGTGATTAGTCCAACATAGTTGACCATACCCTTATGGCAGCCATGAATAAGCGTACTACACCTCACAATGAGAAAATGTAAGGGAAATATGCATATCGGAAGAGTTGCTATGCCATGACTTCTCCATTATTGCAAGTACTTTTTAGGCAATGCAGGACATGTGTTGAATGGCAACTCAACAAAGCATGGCATTGTTTGGAATGGCCCATGTATTTGCAGCCAACTAAGCATTGATATAGATCAGGTTTGGTGTAAAGAAGTGCTCAGTCAGGTCATTCCTTGCTTTTCTCTCGTTTTTTTTTGGGAAGGGGCCATTATTCTTCTTTACATGGGCATTTGATGGAACATTGTTTTTCATGGACCAACCTAAGCTGCACATTGGAGATGTTGGTGTAGTTATGCTTTTATTACATGTTATGTTAAACTTACTTAGGTGTAGTTATGTGTCTCTTTGGACAGTGAGGTGTCACCTTATTCCTTAGGAGAATCGTTTTTTTTGGAAAGTGAGTTTTCATTCCCATCTCATCGTATTTTCTGTAAATGCAACTTCATTGTATTTTTTTTATTTACACTTAATGATTATAATAGCTGAGATTTGTCCGTTGCATACTGAATCTATGTTAATTATTTCAGCAACCAGGTTATTTGTCAGTAGCTTTGAGTTTTTTTTGTTTTGGGTAAGGATTTCATGCAATTATATATAGTCCTAATAGTCTCTTTCTTGAAATTGCTTACTTTTGAACACCTTATTGTGGTTGGAAGAGAGCTTGTACTTTTCTGCTTGAGGGTGTGTTGTGATGTTTTCACACATCACCCCATTGCAAATGGGGACCCCCACTTTTTCGCTTTTTAGCATAGTTGTTTTTCTTAGGTTGCCTTAGTTTAGCAGTAATTTCCTAGTATTTGCCTTTGCTTATGAGAGGGTGTCATTGTCAAAATGCAAAAAGGCCTTAAAATTGCAAGGAAATGATCCTAAGTGTCAAGTTGCCTTAGCTTGTTTGTTTATTTTTCTAAGCGCTGAGTTTCATTTTGTCTTAAAATTCGAACGAAAAATGATGAAAATGTTGCAAATTTTGTGCGAAAATCTTAAAAGTCCCTAAAGGAGTCGTTTTTCCACTCCTAGGAGGTGAAATAAGTAAAAAATGCACAAAGTCCTGATGGACTTAGATTTTCCACCCTCCAAATCTTGGGAAAATGTTAAAAGTCCCAATGGAAACAGAATTTCCATTGCATAAATGGATGAAATTGGGTAAGTTTGGGCTTTAAATGTGTGAAAATTAATTTAGTCCCAATGGAAAATGGTTTTCCACCAAGCAGTTAAGGCATAAAATACAAAGTCTCGATGGGAGCCATTTTTCCACTGAGCAATAAAGATGAAATTTCATAGAGTCCTGATGGAGGTCATTTTTTCACTCCGTTTTGAGCATGAAGGTACCAATTTGATTCTTAAAGACAAGAAAAGCCCTAATGGAGGTCGAGTTTCCACTATAGGACTAAGTTTGCAAGTGATATTGTGGAAAGTCCCCGTGACTAGAGAATTTCCACTTAGGACAAAACAAAGGACAATGTAAGTCTCGATGGAGGTTGTTTTTCCACCAGGCTTACAAGAGTGAAAATGCATAAGGAAACCGAGTCCCAATGACCCACGTTTTTCCACTTCAAGGTAAAATGATCAAGGTAAGGTCAAATTTAAGTGTCCCGATGAGGTTTAATTTTCCACTTGAGGGGAAAATCGGTTTAAGTAATGCAAAAACAACTAAATTAATGAGTCTTGATGAAGGTCAATTTTCCACTTGGGGTTGGTTTGCAAGATTTGAATGAATTTAGTGTCCAGATGACTATCTATTTTCTACCAAGAGGTATTGGACTTAGTTTTGTGAAGATTTTTCAAGGACAATCAGTCCCGATGTAAGGCGAATTTCCACTCAGGAGAAAATATGTAAAGGAAACTGAATTAATGATGAATTTAAAATGTCCAAATAGCCATCAATTTTCCACTAAGGGGCTGGAAATTAACATTATTTGAGAATTTTTGGAGACAAATCAGTCCCAATGGGGATCGATTTCCACCATTGCATTTGCTGGACAAGTGAGGTAAAATCAAGTCAAAATGAAGTGTTCATATGCATCGATTTTCCTATGTGGCTGATTTGATATTTCATTTATCCCACATTCATTTTGTGGTGAAAGTTAAAGGTGAAAAGTGACTGATTGAACTCAAGTGAGCTGGAAGAAGTAAGATTGAGGATCGCCATAGCTGGGAGGAGTGTGATGTTTGCTTAAGGCATGAATTGTGCCACCATTGGAAGTACTTGCAGCATTGTCAAAGGTGCCATTCTGGCTGAGACCACCATTACTAGCCACCACTTCAGACTGAAACACATCATTTTCAGCCAAGTGAATACAAATCGCATCAACTACATGAATTGCGCCATGAAGGGGATGATTTCCAGCTGAGAAAATACGATTTTCAGAGATATTTTCAGACCTTTGCACTCAGAAATCAGACTCGAGATAGTGAATTGGGTTGAAATATCGTTCATTTTCTGAGTTTTGAAGGGCATTTTCAGACTTACACATTGAAATTAGACCTTTACTAGGTCTGAAAATCAGGTTTATTTAAGGAGAAATTTCCAGATTTTGATAAAATTGTTTGTATCTTTCAGAATTATGTTTCATAACTTTGAATTTCTGATTTTAGAAAGCTCATAAGTCTGAAAATCATTTAAAATCTAGCTTGCCGGTTCAGGTTCGGGCACCGGTTCGGGTTTGAAGAACCGATACGCTTGTATGGCAAAATTTTGAAAAGGGGTTTGGGTTTGTTAGTACAATAACATATATATATATATATATATATATATATATATATATATATATATATATATATATATATATGTGCATGCAGCCTATAAGCATGAATTAAGATTAGCATGTCTCATAGCATCATATAAACAACAAAACCAACATAAACTTGTAATAATAGCATCATGATCACACCATAACAGCATCATATACATCAAGTTTAATATCAAAGTGATAAAATATTCAAGTACCATTGTTTCAACTTTCAACAATTTAAAGTTTGATCATCAAATGGATTCTCTAATTCATCATCCTCATTCTCCTCCTCATCATTGACATTGACATTGACATTAGATGAATCAATGCCAATGTCAATGCCACTTACACTTGCACTTGCACTTTAAGTTTGCTCGCTATCTGAGTCATCAAATGCAACAAGCTAAGAAGTGAAAGCATCCAAATCAGTATGTTCTGGCTCTATATCCTACATCTTCATTTCCCCTTGCTTGTAGTCATGTTGCTTGTGTGAAATGAGCCAAGTTAATGTTTTAAAACTCACTTTTAGGGTTATATTTTAATTTTTTATGTGGTGGAATTCAAAAAAAAAAAAATTTGCAAAAGAAAAACCATTTTTGGGCTGTCAGACCCCTGGGTTCAACCTGGGTCCTCTTGGGTTCAACCTGGTCCAAACTAGCCCTGTGAATCACGAACCTTGTCTAGACCATAGGCGAATCTGACCAGAACCCCGAACTGGGACCAAACCAGACTAGTACCAGGGGTCTAGGGGGCCGAACCCGGTAACTCAGCTTAAAATCAGAACCTAAGTTAATTCTGGAAAATTAATTGTTCTAATTACCTATCATAAGCTGGGACAAGAGTTGAGAGCAAAAAGTCCCTATGAGGTTCGATTTTCCACTTAGGAATAACAATCAACTTACCCATCAGGAATGAGGACAAAGTAAGGAACATTGAAGTGTCCTGATGGGGTTCGAATTTCCACTCCATCAAATGGTGATCAAATCAACACAAAATTTTCAAGGACAATGAGTCCCCATGGGAATCAGATTTCCACTTGAGGGCAGAATTAAAAAGAAAGAGCATAAGTCATGAGGAATGGGGAGTCCCTATGGAGATCGAATCTCCACTCCAAGGGTAGGGCATCAAAATGAAGTGAAATTTGTTTAGAGCAAGGAGTCCCTATGACCTTCGAATTTCCATCTTGAGAAAATGATCACGAAGGACTGAATTAGTCCCTATAAGGATCGATTGCCCACCAAGGTTGAAACAAGGGTTATCCCATAGGTGTTTGATTCAATATTTGTTTGTTTTGCAGGTCATCTACAAGGAAGGGAAGCACAATGATTAAGGGTTGAGGTGAAAGAGGATGCAGCTTGCAAGGATACCAAGGGCTCAACACTTCAAAGCTATAAATGAGGAAGAATCAGCTCCATGAGGACTCTACAAGCATATTACAAGGACAATATCACAAATGTAAATGAGGAAGATCAACATTTCAAGGATGGGAAGAGGATTTCAAGACAAGGATTTCAAAAATCAAAGATGAGGACTAGCTCAAGCATGAAGAAAAATTCACCATGATAATGAACAAGTGAGGGAAAGACAAATCCAAGACATGAGCATAGGGGATTCCACATTATGAAGTAGGAACTACATCAAGGGATCTCAAAATCAAAGAACAAATAGTTCAAAGGGAATTCCCTGACACAAGGATAAAATGTAAAGTATCACGAGGAATTCCAAACATTGTGAAGAATATTCAATGCAAATTGATTAGCTTTACAATGCAAGCTGAGGTGGCTTCCCAGTCACCATTCGTCCAATCAAAGGGTTCCAAGTCAACATTCATTCAAGGATGGAACAAGTGACATGTGGGACTACATCAAATATTATTTATCTTACCTATCCTCATCTCTTATTGGCCAATGTAATGGTGGTTGTAACAAACCCTAATTAGTGTTTCTATCTTTCAATCTTGGCTTTTGATTGTGAATCAGTCTTAGCCATTCATTGTAATGAGACCTCTATAAAAGGGCTCAACTCTCTCATTTGTAAGGAGTTAATAGTTGAAGAGCTAGAAATTAGGAGATTAGAAGTTAGGAGTAGAGTAGAGTAGGAGAAGAAGAAATTGTTGCTGAGGCTTGTAAATAAATATACTCTTCATTGAAGATATGGTATGTGTTGTTTCATCAAGTTACATGGTTTCCATT
Source organism: Cryptomeria japonica (assembly GCF_030272615.1). Lineage (NCBI taxonomy): Eukaryota > Viridiplantae > Streptophyta > Pinopsida > Cupressales > Cupressaceae > Cryptomeria > Cryptomeria japonica. Next base: position 112,673,026 of record NC_081411.1, read on the forward strand.
TCTCATTTTCTTTAATGTTGATTAGATGAATGGAAGATTTAATGGGTGCTTAATGGTGAAATTGACATATCCATACCACTAGCAGTTTGCTGGTTGTAAACTTGCCTTGCATGGTCAATTGGAATCCTTATTCAAGCTTAACTTCAATTGCTATTCACACATTGATATGCATTGTCTTAATGGTGTCTTTGTTAGTGGTAATTTGAACATCATATATTTACCTTAGAAGATTGCACTAGCTTTGTGGAGTTGTTCATTGATGTCAAACCAAAGTCTAGTAGAGTCTCACCAAGTCATCCACGACATCCTACATTCTAGGAGTAGATTAGTCTTCCTAAACCCTTTATTCTTTTGCTCTTTTTTTCAAGTAAAGTTAATTTTTCATGTTCCAGTAACTATTCAAACATTCTAGCATTAATGTACAACGTAAGTCCCCTTGTGATTCCAGCATTATCACATCAAACCATTGAGCTTATCCACATGTCAAGACCTGACATTTTGGAACCTTGGAGTCTTCCAATTGATCACATAGTTTAGCATTTGGCAAGATTTTGTTCAAGAGAGGATAAGATACCATGGTATTTTATTCTGTGTTTGAGGTACATAAAAAATACATCAACAGGGTGCTTATTGATTTATTGATATTGGCGACAATCGCTTGACTGTTTTGAGTTACTAGTGCAGAATTAATATGCAAATAAATTGTTATTGTAATTCCTTCAAACCAGCATTATTGTCATCATGATGGCAGTCTGCAGCTTCTCTATTTACCTTTAACCAATATTACTGTAATTCCTCTTAATAGTTTGAGGGAAGATGCTGGCTTCTTAAACCTTTTAACATGTTAAAGAAATTTGTGGTTGTTTTTGTAGTCAGGCTGTATTCTGTAGTTCGCATGCTTTGATTTCCTTGCAGAAGGGTATCTATTGAATGTTAGTTCTTTTTAATTCCTAACGCATTTTCTGTTTTTAATGGTCATGCTTGTTTCCTCTTCTGCATTAATTTGTTTCTCTTGGGATTATAAAGATTAGTTGTCTTGTTTGCCTCTGGTATACATTTACTGTTTTGTATTTGACTGACTGACTGTACAATTTATATAAAATTTCTATATCTTTCTCAAATTTCGTAAATAAATGTGAAATATCAGTTAAATTCTTGGAGAAGCTTGAAGAAGAATAATCATGTTTTGCCTCATCTTGAGAAGTCACTAGAAATGGTTACCAGTTTCTTCTAATGGGCGATTGTCTTACTAGCAACCCCTTTACACCTAAAACATGTACAGGTTTAGTTTTGTATATTTATTCTATTGCCTGCTTTGCCTCTGCCATGTTTCAAATCATCACTTTTAGTTTTGTTATTTGTAAGTCTATCTTCCCAATTAGTTTCTGATATTACTTGTATATAGCTTTGGTCATTGCCAAACTGTTTCCAATTTCCATCTGTCTTGCATACTATATAAATAGGATCTGTTAGCTCATTTAGCGTAATGGTCATATTCAGCCATGTTATACAAATAGTTGTCACTGGCTTGTGTCATTTGATTAAGGTGCTTGTTAAATTAATGGTCATTTAGTAGCTTGGTAGATTGGGTCTTTTGTTCATAGTTGTGGTGGTTAACAGTAAGGTTTGGCTATAGCTAAAAAGAATCAGGTCAGAAATAATTGGTAGAAAATGTCTCCTCAAGAAAATGAAAGTTAGTTTGCGATCAGACCATATGAGATTTATCATTAATTTGTAGAAGATAAAATCCTTATTGTATACCGTGTGTTAAATAGGATAATTCTAGTATTGTGTAAAAGGCGAGCCATTTGAGTTATGTTCTCTTTTACGTTCTTATGTTTTTATGCTAAGTTGCTGGTTCAGGTTCAAACAACCGGTACACCGGTACAGCAAAATTTTGAAAAGGGGTTTGGGTTCGTTATAGTACAAAAACACACACACACACACACACACACACATATATATATATATATATATATATGCAGCCTATAAGCATGAATTAAAGATTTAGCATGTCACATAGTATCATATAAACAACAAAACCAACATAAACATATAAACAACAAGACCAACATAAACTTGTAATCATAGCATCATGATCATACCATAACAGCATCATATACATCAAGTTTAATATCAAAATGATAAAATATTCAAGTATCATTGTTTCAACTTTCAACAATTTAAAGTTTGATCATCAAATGGATTCTCTAATTCATCATCCTCATTCTCCTCCTCCTCATCATTGACATTGACATTAGATGAACCAATGCCACTTGCACTATAAGTTTTCTCGCTATCTGAGTCATCAAATGCAACAAGCTGAGAAGTGAAAGCATCCAAATCAATATGCTTTGGCTCTATATCCCACATCTTCGTTTCTCCTTGCTTGTAGTCATGTTGCTTGTGTGAAATGAGCCAAGTTAATGTTTTAAAACTCACTTTTAGGGTTATATTTTAATTTTTTGTGGTGGATTTCAAAAAAAATTAAATTTTGCAAAAAAAAACACCATTTTTGGGCCGTCAGACCCCCGGGTTCGACCTGGGTCCTCTTGGGTTTGACCTGGTCCGGCCCAGGCCTGTGAATCACGGACCCTATCCAGACCACAGGCGGACCGGACCAGAACCCCGAACCAGGACAGGACCGGACCAGTACCAGGGGTCTAGGGGGGTAAACCTTGGAACTTAGTTTTTATGCTATAAGTCTTTTGAGAACTGAAGCAACAATTAGTGGGTGGACCTCCTTTTGTGGCTTGAATATTTGAATGTTCTGTTACAATTTTAAAACAATGCTTTTGCTTTATACAATTATTTATTGTAAACGTGGGAGGTTAGGGAACATATTCTTGGTATGTGTCATTGAGAACTATGTCTGTGAAATAGTCCTGCCAATAAAAGAAGAAAGCACAAACAGAATTTCACCTCTCCTCCATGTAAAAAGCCAAGAGGTACAGGAATTGCCACATTCCTTAAAATAAATAAAAAGGAGAATGATTAAATACAAGTGTCTATAAAAAGGCCACTAGGTTGATAACCTAAGTAATTGATCCATAAGCCACTGGGTTGATAACCTTAGTGATTCACCAACTATGGAATTCAACGTCAGCATTCCTGTACACTCTTAACAATCTATCTAATAGTATTTATCATGCATTTAGTATCAATAAGACAACTGAAAAACAAGCAATAAACCAAGCAAACACACAAGAATCAAACAAATTGCACTGTAGTTTCCCTTGGAAGAAAACCCATAAGGGCAAAAGGAACTTCAGCAAGAGTATGCCTGTATCATCTCATTCACTACATGGTGCTATTACATGGAGATAATTCCATATTAATGGTCATTTTGGGTTTGTACTACAACAAATATAAGTACCTTGTTCTTGTAAAGCTCCTTGTACTCTCCAAAACTCTGCAGCTTGCTGTTTGTCTTTGATTGCAGCATTAAGAGTTTTTTTTATTCCAACTGAATCCCCAAATAGAGTATTTGATCCTCTTTATACACCCTTGCATTTGCAACAATGGGAAATGAATTGGCTTCTCTAGAATGGTGATAGTCAGACTCATAATTGCTCCACTGTCTAACCATTCCTATGGAATCCCAATCATTGTGTACCAGATCGAACAACCTTCAGCTGAAAAATTGCCTACAATGCATCCATATACAGGGAAACTAATGATAGTAGTTGCTTATGAACAATCACCCACATCATATGCATTTGCTGCCCTATCACTGTTCACATGGGTAAAAATGCCATATCACTGCCCACCTAGGCACAAAGTCAACAAACACCATCTCTTCCCAAGTCCAAGGAAAAATTTGTTCTCACATATTTATTGTTCTGCCCTAAATGGTTTCCAGCACAATGCTACTATCAAAACTTCCTACAAGAAGTGATGGAAAGATTCTTTGCCCCTACAAATCTCGTGGCAATGTTCCAGACCACAGCCAATATTCTCTTAGAACTTTTATCTAATCATGAACTCATGGCGTTTTTATTCCGACATTCATTGTACTGCTGAAAGCAATGGAAATTGCTTTAAAAAATGACACCCAGTAGCAGCGTATAGCTTACCTGTAGGAAAGTGGTAGTTGCTCCAATAATAACTCCCTGTAGCAACCTGTAGTTTACCTGTAGCAAGCAACGGTAATTGCTCAAACAATTACTTCCTGTGGCAACCTATGGCTAGTCTAAAGCTCAACCAATTTTGTACCGTACTTTAGAACCTTCCTGATTGGAACCACTTAATCAATTCTGGATTGGTCACTGACTAGGCTCTGGAAACTACCCTTTTAGATGGTGGTGGATCTCAGTCGTGTCATTGTAGCACCATCTGTCACCATGAGCCTTGGGGTTGGGGCTTTTTACTCCTAGCCACTGCAATTCTGGATGCTATAAGGCAGACGATGTAATGTTGTCAGTTTTGTTTTTAGTCAATGCAAATTATTATTTGTGAACATTTTAAAATCATTTCAGAAGCTTACTGGATTTTTTAGGCATGCAACATTACAAATTCTAATTTAACATTGCATAGTTTGAAGGATGTTTTTCACCCATGTTACATCTCTGGTGTGATTATGTGATGCCTTGTTTGAACCACATTCTTAAGCTTTGTAAATATGGTTCATGCTTGAGTGTACCTCATAAACCTTTACACCACAACTTTGTCATGCGTCCTCGATTTGAACCTGGGCAATACGTCAATCCCTTGGATATAGTCTGAAAGATGTAAACACTATTTGACTAAGTATTGCACTTTAAAATTTTTTTATAGCATGTCTGGAGTGAGAGATTCTTATATATGACCCACTTGTAACATTTTATGGAATTTGAAAGTGAATAATATTTAAGGATCGAGAAAACCTTTGCAAAACATATGATAACTATTGGAACAATGTTCTTAATGAAGCAAATTTTGATGCAGGTGTCTGAAGAATGTGCTTCAGGATCGTATGCCTTTCTTCTAAATGGAGCATTCATGGAGAGAGCAATAGGTTGCTAAAAGTTCCAGGTGCTTGACTGGCTTCAGCTGCAACTTATGGTTTGATTTTTTTTTGATAATGGGAAAAAGAAAACATTTAGAAGGAATTCTTGGCAAGAAAGCCTAGGATACTAACCTGTTATGTCCAAATGCCATAACTCCACTTCATTAAACAGTCGGCATTTTTGTAACCTTCTGGCTTCTCATGCTGCAATATTGGTCCGGTACTCAATTCACCATGATAGGAGTGGTGCTAATTCTTGTTAATTTCCGTAGCCCATTGAGGAAAATATTTAGAAGCAGCTCAAGATTCAAATTTGGCAGATGGCCTATAGAGCATCTTGCTCAACATTTCTCATAAACTTAGTGCTTATTTGTGTTTATTAGATTGTGGGAGTGAGTATGCTATTCCTTTAATCTTCCGCTCTATTATGCATTGTGCCAAGCTTTGTTTAAAGCGATATGAAATGGAAATGGCAAAGCAAATGCTCTCTTGTGTGAGTGGAAAAGGGTAAAAAGAAAATCATGATATCTCAGCATAGAAAATCCTCAACATAGCCAAGGTTGGTTTCATTTTTATCCTACTCATTGTTCATGTAGAAGATACGAATGTTTGATATGACCTTTACTTAAGTGCAATTAGCATTATAGATTGAGGAATAGAGTTTCAACGTTGATATTCAAGCATTTAAATAAATCATTTAAAATCTACCCCTCGTGAGAACTTCACATTTTTTTTCATAGGGAGCAGTCATGTTATTGACATGATCTTCAAAGTCTGATTTGTTTTTATTGAAATACTACGTATCTTTTTATCAGTTCAATGTGAGATAGTACGGTAACAGAATGAACATATGGTTGAATATAAAAAGACCAGAATTTTACTTTGATTTTGCACCGATACTTATAGTAGATATCCAGCCACAGAAGCTTAGTTATTAGATTTGTTAATGATGAGTAATGTACGAATTGTGTAATCCAGTTGTACTCTAGATTAATGGGTGTGTGATATTACAGAATTCTCTTTGATAGATCTAGTGTCTGCAACACTGTTTTTCTAACTTCAGCTTGAGAACTTCATGTGAGTCATTAATACCTTTTTAATTCTATTTTATAAGTTTTCTTCCTTTTCATTCAAGGTCTTTTCACATTTTATAATCTTCTTACATCTAAATGCTGATAACATAGGTAAATTTGTAATAAACAAGACCAATTCATGGCATTCCAGAAATAAAGGCACAGTCTTCATCTGTGACATTGCTATCTATTTTTGATCGTGGGAGGTGGGTCATCTTTAATCTTTATTCAAGCATCATGTGTCTTGTGTTGTGTACTCTTCAATTTGTTTTTAATCTTGACTTTATGTTGGCTGTGAAGGTTTGAGTTGACACGGGGCCTAAAAAATTCTTAGATATAGCCTAGAATTGTGACTTCAGTTGGTGATTCACCTTATCCATTCGTGGGTCAAAGCTCCAAGAAGTTTTGTCAAGGCCTCCTTTTGAGATGACATAAAGTAGTGGAAGACAAGCTTCCACAAAGGGGTTTTCCATAACCCAGATTTGTCTCTTGCTTGGCGATTATGGACCCCCTACCTAAGTTGCAAAAACTAAAATGCAAAAGATGAAACCCAAAAGCCCAAATAAAAGTTCACATTTGAGATGGAGTGAATTTTGAGATGAAAGACAATGCAAATTGAAACTAAAAAGTACTAAATCTCAATTGTTGTTTTGCACATGGTTTGCGATGTTGAAACGCAGGTTACCCATTGAATTAGTAGCATGTAACCACATATCAATTATTTGCATATTCGAAAATGAAGGATGAAGGGGTTGATTTATAGGATTTTGGGTGAGAAATGAAGTGTGAGGATTCAATCTTGAATGGGCAATTGAGATCGAAGGATAGTACTAGAGAATTCTTATTGACTAAGAATAGTTAGGAGTTATGAAGGCTCGTTAGTAGATGAGGATAAATAACTCTTTTTATTATTTGTTTTATATAAATAGTTGTGCATAGAATAAAAATAGATGAGAATAAGGGGAGGCAAGGTTACAATGGAATATCTGGGTTTTAATTATTTAGAGGATAAATGGATAATGGAAACAGATTTATATGATTGTTTTAGATTATTTAATTTTTTAATGTTGGAAAATGAAAAATGGGGAATTAGAAGGGCACTAGGAAATGGGAATTGGAAAGGGTTGTGATATAATGTTAGGTGATGGCATGAAATAAGGATAATTTTGTCCCCCTTTGAATGTGAAATAATAGTGTTTCTAAGAAAGTAGGTATAGCCACTCAATAAGAAAGAACATTCCTCGAGCATTGACATTTTGATTTTAGGATTAACTGGATAATTTTTAAGGGATGCACCCTCGAGAGGACAAGTGAGGTAGAAGAACATGGACATGTTTTTGAAATGGATGGAAAAAGGCTAGATGTTTAGGAATAAATGGAAATGATAGATTTGGATAGGTTTAGAATTAGTTTAAGGGTTGGATGTTGAGGAAGAAAATATTTGTGGTTAAGGGATGGGAGAAGTTTGGAGAAGAATGATCAACAAGGTACATGGCATGAATCTTGATTTTGAACAACCTAATATTTTCTATATCATGTGATTTGATGCACCGCGATATGGAAAACCATGATGAACTTTTTGCGTGTTGCATGATTGATTCAAAGCCAAACAAAGTCATAAGAAGACATTTGACAAATGACATAATGATATGGAAGAGAAGATATTTTTTGTAAGATGCCCCAAGGACCAACAAATGCAAATCAAAACAATATGCACAAGCAAGCAAATAGAGAAAATTTGCAGAATAAACAAGTTTTTGTCCTTAGTCAAGCTAAAAGCCAAAGATAAAAGATGATAACAACGTTGTCAATGTATGAATGATATGTCCCAAGACCAATGCAAGGATTGAGAATAATATTTTGTGATAACGATGTGAGTATTGGTTTAGAATTGAACTAGTCTTGTAGCAAAATGAGGAGCAAAGGGTTGTTTGGTGAGATCTGTTTGGATTGTTTATGCTTTTCTGCCATGTTTGGATGGCTAGGAGATTTGGATTTTAGGTTAGTCATGTTGATTTAATTTGCATGCATTGCTTTCTTCATAGTCTTGTGCTTTTTTTTCATGGGATTACTATTTCAGTGGTATAACTAATGACAAGGGAAAACAAGTCTAAAGGTAAGAATAAAGGGCAGATTGGATGGAATGACAAAGGGATTTGGGATGGTATGGATGCAGGATTTAGGAATTCAAGATGTGATCTCCAAGGACTACGTCACATAGGAGTAACATTCTCTTACTCTAGATATGTTGTTCATGATAATGTACTGTGATGTTTGTTGAAGGACTTTTTATTGTAATAGATGAGATATGTTAAGAAGTGTCCAAAGCATATTTCACAATCATGCTCTTGTCTTTATCAAAATAAAAAAGCAAAAATGATGGATGGGTACAATTAAATGAGATGTCAATATGATGGACGCGCATGATGGGATGGTATGGATGGTTGGATAAGAACTTTAAAGGATGGATAATGTAGGTAGATGAAGCAACTAGCTCCCAAGTGTTAGGAACACATTGATAGCTGATTTACACACGATTCTTGTGAATAAGTATTCATCATGGTACGTACCCAAGGTGCCATATGAATAGTTTTCATCATTGGACATTTTTTCTCTTCAGTTTTTGATTTGTGCTGTATAAAGAATTTTGAAAATAATTTTCATTAGGTCTTCTATCTTTGGACCATCATTTTCTATGGTAGATCAATAATACACCGCTTTGAGAATTGCTAAACATCGACCATGTAGTTAGTTGAGAAAAAAAGGGTTGGATGGAAGGATGGGGTTATGAAGGTATGAGTAAAAGCCATTGTACCAAGGAAAATCAGGATGAAGTTTCACATACCATGGCACATATTTGGATTGGATGATGGATTTTTGACAATGAGATTTTGGATTTTAGACTTCTAGATTTAAAATTTTTGGGATTTAGAGATCTAGCTTGATTTTGGACTTTTGGATTTTAAATTTTAGAAATTAGGGGCCTAGATGGATTTTGTCCCTTTTGATTTCGTATTTTGGTATTTAAGGATCCAAATAGATTTAATGATTTAGGGATCCAAATGGATTTTGGACTTTTGGATTTCATATTTTAAGATTTAGGAATTCTAATAGATATTGTATTTCTGGATATCAGATTTAGGGATTTAGGGACTTAGATAGATTTATACTTTTATATTTTAGATTCTAGGCTTTAGGGATCTAGATGGTCTTTTGAATTTCTTGGTTAGCATTGGGATATGAGAAATCAAATGAAGGATTTTGGAATTGAATTTTGAGTGGGGGATGCGGATTTGAAGATGGGATTGGGGTTTGGAGGTGTGGATTTGGATGCTTCAATTTGCTTTATTGCTTTTCCTTGCTTTGGGATACATTGTCATTTTCCTTCCCTTTTTATTGTTATACGATCCTTGTGGCCCTTTAAAACAATTTTGATTGCATGTCAATGCTTTGTGATTCCTTGGAGAAATATCATATTGGAATTCCATGAATTTATTATAGTCTCATCATTTTGAAATAAGTCAAATGATGTGTGATTTTGTTGGTTTTGATTGATGAATATAGATGATGAAAGATTAATGTGGGTGATGGGGCTAAGGGAATTGATAAAAGAGTTGGTGCCATCAAGTTTATTGATAGAGCAATAAGAGGGGTTCATTCGTATGTTGGAAGAAGTTTCCTTAGAATCTACAAGAGGGGTTAATTTGTATCTAGATAAATAAAATTGGGAGGTGATCAATTAAAATTAGGGATGACACTTTCAATGATTTTTTATGTGTACCTCATTTGTCAAACGATCTTCTTTCCTTTAATTAGATTACCTATTGTGGAGCAAGGAATACTGTGAAATTTGCTCTTGATTTAGTTATCATTACAGACTTGCAGAGTAAAGAGATTATTACTCCTAAGGTGGTTGATCATGCATCTTGATTGCACACTTTTAAAGTTTTTTTCTCTTTATGATGACTTTGGTCATTTGGGTGTTGATAGTACTTCTAGTGTGGACTATGAGTCTAGGTATTCTCACATGTCCAATCCTTGAGACTTACATTCAACCTCCTCCATTGATGATACTCGCTTTACTACATTCATGGCTACTTGTGATTTAGTGTATCAAGATATACATTGTCTTCCAAATATGCCTACTTGGGGACGAATAAGTGATAGACATTGCAAGTTTGTTTATAGAGTCCCATATTTCAGATATGGGAGACGCCATCGATTGCATTGAGCTTCTCTTTGATGGAGATGATTCTTCTTCATTAATGTGAGTGAACATTGAAAACCTCTTGTTCATTCTCCACATGATCATTCATCATATTTTGATATGAGTATGAATACTTTTGAGCAACATTTGGAGGATGCATCTTTGTTTTACCACATGATCATTCATCATATTTTGAGATACTTGAGTCTGGATCTTGTTCTTCATTCATCTCCACTAGATTCTATATTGTCCACATCATCATTGTGGCATGGCATATGATTTGAAAGGGACAAGTTTCAACATTGACATGTGGACGTTTGAGTAGTTTTTGAATACTTCATACATCTTGAGTTTTCTTCATACATATTTATTTTAGGAATGAGAAGAAATCATCCATGTACACCTTTGGTGTTGTTTCTTCCTAAAGGAACATTGTTTAATGACTGTGAACCATCTTGTACATCCAATTTTGAGCATCTACCATTGATATAGATCCTATAATGAGGGGGGCTTCATTGCCTCTATTCTTCTCTTTTATGGGGGAAATTTTGATCACGTGGTTTTGTTCTTTAGATACTTCTTTGAAATAATTTTTTATTTTCTCTCTTTTGGAGAGGATTTTGTTCTAGAGGGTTTTCTCCTTTCCTTTGTTTGTGAGAAATTGCATTTTTACATAGGTACCTATCATGCCCTTGTAGTCAAGACCTATCCTTGCATCATTTGCATTTGTTCATCATTTTTCCTAAGTTGCACTTAAGTGGGGTGTTGGTGTGGAAAAGAGTTTTCCCTATCCAATTTCCTCCCTTGTAGTGTGAACAAGGCACATTATCTAACTAGTTCTTAGTTAGACCCTATTGACACATGCCATTTCCCCTTTTGTTTAAAATTGGATTTTTATCAATATTAACCCATTTCTTCTTTCGTGGATTCATAGGGTAAGCATAGGAAGGATGATTTATTTACTGTTTATAGTTGTCCATACATTTCCAATACCACAAAGAAAATTAAATATTAAATTAATTTTTCATGAGGGTCAATTGGGATTTTAGAATTTGTGTCCTTTAGGTTATGTAGCAAGAAGTTCAAGAAAAAGTGACCATTACAAATGTAAGGGTCTTTGGGGCAACTCAACAAGCATTTTGGGTGTACAACTCTTGTTGAATAGTTATAAATATGGTTATTTTGGTCATTTGTAGGCATATTGATTATCTATTCTTCTCTACACGTAGATTTGTAGAAGCCCTCTTCAACGGACAAAATCCCATCGAAAAAGGCTTGTGGATAAAAACCCATTTAAGCATTTCTTCTCTACACTTGTAGATTTGTAGAAGGCTTCTTCAGTGGGCAAACTCTCATTGAAAAAGGCTTGTGGATAAAAACCCATTTAAGAATTTGGTGATTAGAGGATGAAATCTGTTTTTTCACAAAGAGTATTCTCACTCAAAGATTGCATTTCACATGAAGGAAATTTATAAGATTGTTATTTTCTTCTTTTCTAGTGTGTAGGTGTTCTTCGATTGTGTTTTGTGAGTTCTTCAAAACATAGTTATGTTGATTGTTTTAAGTCTTGTAGCTATGTCACATCTATTATTGAGTCTATAATTAGATCACTATGCTAGTATTTTCATTTGGAAATTAAACTATTTCAATTTATGGCGAATATATTAAATTCGGTGGTCTAATTTTGTCATTGTCTTGAGGATTTGGTGTGGATTCGTGATGTGTGAAAAATGAAGCTATATTGTGTAGTTGCTATAATAAATTAGTTTCAGAGTTGTTCAAATGTTATTTGATATTGTGTGTCAGAAAAAGTGATTTGAAATAGAGTAGAATTAGCAATAAAAATGAGTCAAAATCACAAAACCAAACAACAATCAAGATTAGGCTAAAAGAGGCTCAAACCATAGTGAAATCCTTTGCAAATGAAGTATGGTGTGCTCCTCCTTGTGCATATTTGCCTAGGATGCTCGATTTTGATGTTTGCTCACAAGATTTTGGCAACATAAAGGTGCTCAAAGGATTTGAATGTATGATATGAAAAAAATGGCTATGTTTTTCATAGTATCAATGAAGGGAGTGTTGAACCCAAGGTAGGATGGAGAGTTTGGTGGGGGGGGGGGGGGGGGGCGCTAAATCAATTTTGATTAAAATTTAATACAACACAACAAATTAAACAACAATAAAAAATTAACACATCAACACCAAGATTTATACATGGAAAACCCAAACAGGGAAAAACCATAGTGAGCACTTGCCCACACAATATATCCACTATGTATATTTGATTACAATGAATGATCTCATTTCTCTAGACTTGCAAACCAAGGCTAACTACTCTTGGGGAAAGATATAGAAATAAGTTGCAAACTTGATGCTAACTACAACATGGCAAGATACAACGAATGGATTGAAAAGAAGGATCTCTTGATCATGAAGTTGTCCTTGAATTCTACATCAAGCAACCAACATCAACATACACAAATCAAACCTCATCTGTCAACACTCTGTCTCATACTTCTGCCACAGTCTCAAACAACATGCATATCATTCAAACACAACTCTTCTTCTATGTTTTTCACCAAATTTCATTGATTGTCTTCACATCACACACTTCCTCTTAATCTCTCTACACTTCTACAACTCTTTCTTACATTCTTTATATACAAGATGGATTATCAAAGATTGAACCAAATCGACCTGAAACAAAAGGTACCTTTTGGACAAAAAACACACACGTAGATCCACTCCAGGAGAAAGAGGGGACCAAAATACATTTTCCTAAGATCAATCCACCAATCCACAATCACCAGAATATAACTCACAACATTCCAACATGAAACATGTCCATATAAACAATTAATAGCCAAAACATACTCTCCAATACAAATTACTCTTATTTGGATCTCTACATGCTATGGTGAGATCCATGACACATCAAATTACCTTCCACAAATCATATTTGGACCAAAAGATAGGATTAACATAGAATATCACAATCGGGTATGAAGTATACCACAACACCCGAAGAACCCAAAGATATTTCTGGACCACAACACTAACACACCCATAATGCCAGAAATATAACCAAAGAAGATAACAATACCAAACAACATCAACAACACTTCCTGGATCTAAACACTTCCATAACAACCAATAGAATAATTGCAACACCAAAACAACAAAATATCTTTGTACCATAGAATTTCCGAACCAACAACTATCTGGAACAAGAAGTTTGACATCAATGACAACCACAACGACACATACTTTCAACAATCTCCCCCTTTGTCATTGATGACAACACCTGACCAAACTGAACACTCGACTAATCTGCAAAACAATATTGCTCTATCAGAAACACTACATTGTCTTTCACTTTGAAGTAAATTTCTATTTTCTCTCAATTCTTCTCTCTCTCTCTCTCTCTCTCTCTCTCCCCCAAACTGCTCTTTCTCTTCCCCTTTCCCATCAAAGACAAAGGTCATAACACCAATACACACTCCACTATCCCCCTTGAGAGAAGCCACAACATCAATCTAGGAAAAGAAAATAGGCATGAAAGCTCCCCCTGAAAAGATACACCTCCATAATGCACCTAGCTAGAAGGAGGGGCAATAACCCCAAGCTTCTCTCAAAGAAATTCAAATGTATCCTTTGCCAATGCCTTAGTGAAAATATCCACAACTTGTTCTTTTGTAGCAATATATTCCAACTAAACTTCCTTCTCAACAACCGTGTCCCTTAAGTGGTGATATCTGACTGAAATGTGCTTTGTTCTTGAATGCATAACTAGATTTTTTGAAATGTTTATTGCACTTGTATTGTCACAAGTAACAGGAATTGCTTCATCATATGTTACTTTGATATTTTTAAGCATCTATCTCATCAACATTACCTAAGTACAACAAGATTCTGTTGCAATATACCCTGCGTCAACATTACCTAAATTTTTTTCTTCATTCATTAGGGGTTTGAGCTTTAGTGGGAACTTGAACTCATTTCTATTCTTATTGGAATTTTGGGTTTCATCAGAAACTTGAAATATTTTCCTTCGTTGTTGAGAGTTGAAGTAGGATGGGAACCATCAAAGGTTCATGGGCTTCTTAGAAACAACTAAACCTTTGACCCAATGTACATGGAGACTCATAAAGAAAATAGGAACTCATCTAAACAAACTAAGTTCTTAAATTTTTTCCCCTTAAAATTTCACTTGCCTTTATATGGTATCTTCTATTAAATCTTTTAATGGGAACCAAAACCCATTGGTAGTTCTTAGGGTTCTCTAACCCCGTTGTTCCTTTGACTCATCACAATTTAGTCAAATTTTTACCGATTTCTACAAAACATAGACCATAGATACCCTTTTGGCTTTTCTACAAGGTGAATTCCTTACTTGGTGAAAAATAAGAATGAGTCTATTGGTGATTTCAATGGGAAATGGAATAATTGATAGCTCCATTAGTTCTAGGAACAACACAAATATTTGATTAGTTCCTAATGATTCTTAAATCTCAATCAACCATAACCTAACTAAATTTCCTCAAAAAATTTGAATAGAAGGTACTTAGTATGACTTTAACAAGATGAACTCTTTACTTGTCTAAAATTCAAACAAAACTTCATCCAATAACTACTCACCAAAAAATCAACAACAAAAGAAAGGAAAATTAGAACTTGTAGTGTCATAAATATTACACCTTAATAATTTCTCCCCATGACACTTACTTTAGTATGATTTCCCCTAAATCATTTTCGGCCCATTTATGCTCTATGCTACCCTAAAACTTCAAAATTAATCCCACAACTTAATCCTCATCAATTACCATAATTAGGACTAGATCCTATGTCACAAGCCTCAACACTTGTGTTTCCCTTTCAAATAACTCATTTTGGGTAGACTAGGGTGTCTAACTCCTTAGTTTCAACAAAATATTTTTAAAAAGTTTCCACTTCAAGTGTCAACCTTTGCATTTTAGAATTTGGTCTCGATTTTTATATTTGATCATTTTGTGTTCACCTATTTTTGAAATTAACCTTGTAATCCCTATGAAGAAAACCTTTTATAATTCATAAGGTCTAACTAATGGATCTATATAGAAAGCACTACAAATTTCTAGAGCAGTTGTACAAGGAGCAAAAAACTACCAACATTCTAAATTCAACTATGAATTAATGTTTACCATTCATTATTATTGTGCTATTTCATTAACACTTTAAAGAGTTCCAAAGAGAATTGCATCACCACCTTTATATAGAAATCCTTGAGAGGATATCATACCTAAGGTAATCTTGTCACTTTATCATTGATTTTGCCTCTATCCTTGCAAGGGAATGCATTCTACCACTCATCATTGTTGTTGTGGAGGTGGGAACACCAAGACAAGGTTTGGCTTAGGCAAGCCCCTATATGTCACAACCATCTTTCCCATTTTTTTCTATGTTTGTGGGTTCATATCTAATGACAAGACAAGTATAGATGAGTAGAATAGATAGTGAGAGACATTTCTGGATTTTGAACAAATAAAAAAATCATAGAATAATTCACCCATTAACCCTGTCCTACTATTTTGAGCTGAATTTATGGGAGACAGTAGCATAGAGCTTCCAACTGCATTCTTGATCACCTTTCTTAGTTTCAGACACCTTTAGACTAGGGTGCCCAGTATCCATGCTTGAAAGATTCTACTCAAGATTTTCAATCCAAGTTCCTCTATGTATCTCCCTTTTAGATTTGTACCTTTCCTCTACAATTTTGTTTTCTATTTTTTGTATTATATTAGTATTTCTTGATTTAGCCTTCTCTTTGTTGGCATTGTGTTGTCATTGATGTCAACCGGTATGGGATGTTGGCATATTGGCATAACTAATAATGTGAATGGATATTGGCATAACTGTTGATAATATTGATGAACCAATATATGGACTGTTGGTGATGATATAGTCAAGATGTTTGATGAATTGATGATTAATTTGTGTTGTCATTGATGGCAACTATGGATATATTGTTTTATCATGTTATCTAAGTCGTCTATGATTGACTAGGAAGCTATTGAATGGATTTGACAATTAACTGGCAAATATGACTTTAACCGGTAATGTGAAACTGTGTTATGCTTAAGTAATTGGATCTAGAGATTGATGAGGAATTTGGTTTGTGGTTTGAAATATATGTTTGTAACATTGTAATGAGGTTATGATCGGAACCGCATCATGTTTTGGTTACCAAAAGTCATTTTTGAGATTGACTGATGTATTTTTTGTAGGGTTTTAGTGGGCTTTAAGAACCGGTATTCAAATCTTATAACCGGTAATGATTTTGAGTTCGACGGTGTATTTCATTATGTTTATAAGTTGGTGATGACATGGCTGAATCTGCGTGAAGTGTTAAATTGTTGTTTTCGCGCGATTAAAAAATGGTATCTCTTGGGAAATAACAAAGAACATAGAAGAATGTTTTAAGGGCATGATTACTTATTAGATCGAAGTGCGGTGATGATTTATGATCATTTAACGACTATAATTGATTTGTAATTTATTGTAATGATCCATATGATGATCTGTAATGATTTGTAAAGATCTATGATGTAAATCTTAGCATGTGATTAGGGTTTTGTAACCGACTAAGTTGTAAAGTCTAGTTAGAGTAAGTATGTGATGATTTATTGTGTCAGTGATCAAAAGAAGAGTGTGTGATAAGAGTGAAGCATATTAGAGCTCAGAAGGACCTGTATAAGAAAACAAAGAGTTCTATTTTCAGATCATACATCTATTGTTTCCTAACAGTTGTAGCAGACTCAAAATCCCTTATCCGGGTAGGTCCTGATAGGCTTGATTGTATAAATCCCTTCACTGGATGACTCATTAGCTTGCATTCTAAATTCTTTTACAAGGTTACTCCTAATAGAGCAAAGCTCCTAATAGGGCTGAGGTAAATCCCTTAACTGGGGGACTCCTAATAGGGTCTGCTACTAACCAAACATATTTGTAATCTCCTAACTAGGTTAGGGTCCTCACAGGGCGCATTTCAAAAGTGCAAAAATCTTGTGGGTACCAATTCCCATCGTGGTTTTTCCCATTTGGATTTACACGTGAAAATATTGGTGTTCATGTGTTGATTTATTTCTTATGTGTTGAGTTGATATCTTTCTATTATGTGCATGTTGATGAGCACTTAGAATAATAGTTTGATAAATCTGATTATCAGTATGATTTTAGTTATTACGGGTAAACTTTATGAGTTGTTTTGAAATAAGTTTTTGGTGGTTGTTAAAGTTTTAAAGTTTACCATAATTACTGATTCACCCCCCCTCTCAGTAATTACCAGATTCTCACAAATAACAATTGGTATTAGAGATTTGGTCCTTTGTGTGTAGAAGCTTAACCGCTTGAGGAAAAGATTCAAAAGAAAATGATGAAGAAGGAAAGTCCGAAGTTTAAGAAGGACAACTACACAATATGGAAAGACAATGGAGATTTATATCAAAGGTATGGGTTCTTAGTCTTGGCAACATCTTACTACTAAATATGTACCTCCTACCGGTCCTTTGACTCTTGATAAGCTTAAAGAACAACAAGAGAACAATCAATCACTCGAAGCTATTGTAAGTGCACTGTCTGATACTAAATACATTGATGTGTATGGATTAGAAACTGAATTTGAAGTTTGAGAGAAATTAGAACTAATCTATGGTGGTGACAAACATGTTCAAAAAGCTAAGGAAGAAAGTCTTAGAGGTAAATTTGATGATATGAGAATGGTAGAAGGAGAGAATATAGCTCAGTATGGACAGAGAATCAAAGAGGCTGTCGGTGGTATTAAAAGTGCTAGAGGAAAGATTGAAGATGACACTGTTATAAGTAAGATGATTAGAACTCTTTTACCTACCTATGCTATAAGAGTTTCTGCTATTCAAGAGTTAAGGTTAATATGTAGTGGTAAAGTTACTGTTGATTCTCTTATTGGTAAACTGACTACATTTGAATTAAATAGTTTTGATAATAGTGTTTCTAAGACATCTGAATCATCTTTTAAGACATTTGTAATCGGTACACCTATGAGAAAAGGAAAAGATGTATGTCATAGTTATGATTGTAGATCTAGTCACGATGGTAGCCGAGGAGATAATGATGATGAAGACCATCTGATGGAGTTTGAAGCTCTTCTGGCTAAGAGACTTCCAATAGGCACTGGTAAATATAAAGGTAAACTACCACTTCAGTGTTTCTCTTTCAATAAGATTGGACATATTGCTGCAAATTGCCCTAACAATGATAGAAATGAGAAGATTAGGAAATTTAAAGGAAAAGGGAAGAAACAATGCTATGTTGCAGTTGATGAAGGAGTGATAGATGAGAGATCTGAGGAAGATGACAATGAGGAGATTATATTTGTTGCTGTGAAGGAAGATTTGACTGATGAAAAGGCCCTGATATCTCATACTGACTCTAGTGATGAGTGGATTATAGATAGTGGGTGTTCACATCATCTGACCGCTGATAAGAAAAAATTCACGTCCCTTGAAGAGTTTGATGGCAATGTGGTAAGATTTGGTAATAACTCACCCTGCATGGTAAAAGGTAAAGGATCTATTTCACTAAATGGTAAGAGTAATGCGAATGATGTTTATTGGGTTGAAGGTTTAAAACACAACTTGCTGAGTGTTGGACAACTAAATGATAAAGGATATCACCTTGAGTTTAAAAATGGAATGTGCAGGATTATGGGATGCAATGGAGATTTGATAGCTATTGGTAAATAGACCAGAGGTAATCTTTTTCATCTAAATGCTAATGTGAATAGTTGTTTGGGGGCTAAAATTGAATATAGCTGGTTGTGGCACAAAAGGTTATGTCATGTCAACTTTGATAATTTGATAAAGGTCAGCAAATCAAGTATGGTGAGATGTATGCCCCAACTTGTTAAACCAAATAATGTGTTATGCAAGGATTGTCAGATGGGTAAGATGACTTCGACATCTTTTAAGAGTAAATATTTTTCTTCAGAGCATATTCTTGATTTAGTACATACTGATCTATGTGGTCCTATGAGAACTAGAAGTTTCTTTGGTGATAAGTATTTTATGATTTTCACTGATGATTTTTCAAGGATGATGTGGGTAACTTTCTTGAAGGAGAAATTAGAGGCATTCAACAAATTCAAGATCTTTAAAGCCCTGGTTGAAAAGGAAACTGACAAGAATCTGAAGTGCTTAAGATCTGACCGGGGTGGAGAATTTACTTCTGATGAGTTTACTAGGTATTGTGAAAAACATAGAATAAAGAGATAGATGTCAGCACCTAGGACACCACAACATAATGACATTGCAGAGAGAAGAAACATAACAATAGTTGAAGCTGCTAGAACAATGTTGATACAAGTAGATGTTCTAATTTTTTTTTGGAGAGAAGCAGTAAGCACTGCTGTTTATACTTTGAACTGAGTTCTTGTGAAGAAAGGTAATGATAAAACACCTTATAAAATTTGGCATGGTAAGACTCCTAATGTTAGCTACTTTAATGTTTTTGGTAGTAGATGTTTTATTAAGAGAGATGATTTTACTGGAAAGTTTGATGCGAAGAGTGATGAAGCGATATTTCTTGGATATTCTACCAAGAGTAAAGCATTCAAATGTTATAATAAAAGGACAAAGAAAATAGTTGAGAGTGTGAATGTTAAAATTGATGAATTTTTTGACAAATTTGATGAGTCTAGCATATCTGAGCCTGCTGATGATAAAGAAAAACTTATGTATATTGAACCGGAAGTACAAAAGGAAGATGAGAAGAACAATGCAGAAATAAGAGCTCAACCGGTAAGTGATGAAGAAGATGATGAACATGAAGAAAAAAACATTACACCAAAATCGACAATCCCAAGATATGTAAGGCTAAATCATTAAGAAGACTGGATTATAGGTGAAAGAATGCTGTGTGCAGACAAGAAGGAAAATTAGAGAGAATTCTTGTTTGATTTCAACTATTGAACCGAAGATAGTTAAAGAAGCTTTGAAAGATGAAGACTTATTGAATGCAATGAATGAAGAACTTGACCAGATTGAGAAAAAAAATACATGGTCTCTTGTTCGTAGACCAGAAGACAAAAATGTTATTAGGACAAAATGGGTATTTAGAAACAAACTTAATGAGGATGGTAATGTTGTTAGAAACAAAGCCAGGTTGGTTTGCAAAGGGTATGCACATGAAGAAGGCAAAGAATATGGTGAAACCTTTGCATCAATGGAAAGACTTGAAGGTGTTAGAATCTTTCTTGCCTTTGCTGTTTTAAAGGATTTAAGGTATATCAGATGGACATTAAATCAACTTTTCTGAATGGTATCGTAGAGGAAGAAGTATATATAGAACAACCAAATGGTTTTGCATTGAGTGAAGATAAAAATATGGTTTGAAAACTACACAAGGCACTGTATGGATTGAAGCAAGCTTCCAGAGCATGGTTTGAAAGATTACGTGCACATTTGATCAAGATAGGGTTCCAGAGAACCAGTGAAGACAATAACATATAGTTGAAGACTAATGGAGACAAAATGTTAATTGCTGAAGTTTTTGTTGATGATATAATATTTGGTGGAGATGATGACATGTGTATGTCTTTTGTAGATGAAATTAAGAAAGAATTTGAGATGTCTCTTATCGGTGAGATAAAATTATTTATTGGTTTACACATTCAACAACAGGAGAATGGAATATTTATCTGTCAGACTAAGTATATAAAAGAAGTTTTGAAGACTTTTGGCGTGGAATATTGTAAACCAATTGGTACTCTAATGATGACAGGTTATTAATTGCAAAACAAGATGATTCACTGTCTGTTGATGAGAAAGAATACAGGTGTATGATTGGAAAGTTGCATTATGTTGTTCATAGTAGACCAAACATTGCATATGCTATTGGATTGGTTGCAAGATCTCAAAAAGATCCTAAGGAGACACACATGGTAGTGGTGAAACGGATAATTAGGTATTTGAAAGGAACAATTGATTATGGTTTATGGTATCCTTATAATAATTTTTCTTTAAAAGTTTTCATAGATGCAGACTGGGCTGGAAATGTTGATGACTGGAAAAACACAACCAGTGGAGATTTATTTTTAGGAGAAATATTGGTGTCCTGGATAACCAAGAAATAATCTTCTTTTTTATAGTCTACAACTGAAGTAGAATATGTGGCAACATCAATGAGTTGTACTCAGGCTATATGGATGAGGCATATTTTGGAAGGTTTTAAGGAAGACATGTATGAACCAGTGACTATTTATCATGATAACACTAGTGCGATTGATATTTCAAAAAATCCCGTGTTACATGCAAGAACTAAGCACATTGAGTTGAAGTATCACTTTCTAAGGGAAAGAGTACAAGAGAAGAAAGTAAGAATGGAGTATGTGTCTATCAAAGAGCAGTTAGCAGATATATTCAATAAACCTTTGCCTAAGACAACCTTTGAATATCTCAGAGGTAGATTAGGGGTTGTACCCTTGCACACGATCAACTAAGATGCTGGTGATGCATCAATTCAGTGAATTCATTAAATATATTTCAGTTTTGGATTGATGTGTAGTGGGCTACTCCTCAGGGGGAGCAACTATGATGAGACAAACATAAATTGAAGACAACAAAGATATTTGCACCTTTGACCTTTCTATCAAAGGGGAGAAGAATTAGTTGAAGATCAACCATGAGAAGAAGAACCAGATAACCGATAGAAGAAATACAAAGGAGGAGAAGAGAAGAAAAGCAAGTACATAACATATTAGTTCAATTCAACATGATGAGGTTTTCAGTGTTGCCATCAATGCCAAAGGGGAGAACATTGGCATATTGGCATAACTGATAATGTGAATGGATATTGGCATAATTGTTGATAATATTGATGAACCAGTGTAAGGACTGTTGGTGATGATATAGTTGAGAAGTTGTTTGATGATTTGATGATTAGTTTGTGTTTTCATTGGTGGAAACTATGACAACTATGGATATATTGTT
Source organism: Cryptomeria japonica (assembly GCF_030272615.1). Lineage (NCBI taxonomy): Eukaryota > Viridiplantae > Streptophyta > Pinopsida > Cupressales > Cupressaceae > Cryptomeria > Cryptomeria japonica. The sequence continues at coordinate 112,695,295 of NC_081411.1, forward strand.
CTATCATGTTATCTAAGTCATTTATGATTGACCAAAAAACTATGGAATGGATTTGACAATTAACTTGCAAATAGGACTTTAACCGGTAAATGTGAAACTATGTTATGCTTAAGTAATTGGATCTAGAGATTGATGAGGAATTTGGTGTTGTGGTTTGAAATATGTGTTTGTAACATTGTAATGAGGTTATATGACTGGAACTGCATCATGTTTTGGTTACCAAAAGTCATGTTTGAGATTGATTGATGTCTTTTTTGTAGGGTTTTAGTAGGCTTTAAGAACTGGTATTCAAATCTTATAACGAGTAATGATTTTGAGTTCAACGGTGTATTTAATTATGCTTATAAGTTGGTGATGACGTATGTAATGCCCCGCTAGGAAACCCTGAAGAGATAAAACTAAAACACAAGAATAGAGTGCAAATAATTTTAAAAAAAAAACGTTAAAACAATATAATGATACATTGAGTTAACCTTAAGTTTAGATTACACAACAAAAGACTTAACTAACACCTAAATGGTTTCCCACCATGATTACTTTTTTCAACACTAACTCAACAAATGCTAATTACTCCAATTAAGTTGAGTAACTTAATAACATAATTATACTTAAACAATGGTTAAATTTATTCGATAGGTTAAACTATAGATAACATGATTAAGTTCATTTGTTGCAATTTAACCATACATTACATCCAACCTTAAATTAAAACATATGCCATACTTTTAATTTCCATACATACTTTATTTGCTTGAAAAGATAATGAATACTTTGCATTTCACTAAACCTACATTCTTCATGATCCATAATACTGCATTTAATAACTTTTGCATGCATTTAAGATTAATATCATCTAATATACATTATACATTTTAACCATAATGCCATTCATACATGCAAAATAAAAAGGAACCAGATCAACACATACACCACACAACACCAAATTGATATAGGAGTTCACCCCTAATGGGCTACATCTCTAGGTCTGCTTAACTGCAAGACCCCTCTAATAAATAATAGGGTGAAGAATACATAAGGTTCACATCAATTACATCCGACCAATAAGGCATATATAAACAAATAATACATATGACCACATCGGTCCAAAAGATACATGAATGATCCAAGAAGAAGAAAGAGGATCCATCTAAAACATGATACCAAGCAAATACAAAAGAGCAACTGGAGCACCAACAAAACTAAGCCCTTGCAACCCATCAAAAGTATCCCATGGTCTAACATGAATATCAGGTACTCTCAAAGGCATAACCAATCGGATATGACTCCACAATAGTGCACCTAGCAAAAACAACACAACTGCACACTAGTGAATATAAGGGATGAGTGTCATCATATAGGTTGGTATGGTTACCCTGGTAGGTTTCCATAGGTCCCAGTCCCATCCACTGGGTTACCCATAAAACCTTTCGTGAACCTCCGACCCATCCAAGTCTCTTGTGGACCCAACACATCCTTTTGTGGAGACAAGGTTGTTGGTTTTCCATTTTAGGCCTTCTCACTGCATCCTGAGTTTGTATTAGCACTCATCCCATGCGTGAGGCACAATTATCTTACTTAGTGTTTTCATCTACTAAACTGCCTAATAATCTATTAAGTTATCACTTATTTAGACACACTTCCGATGGGTTACCCTGCTACCACTTTGGGCACGTCCCACACTCGAAAGCCACTCTCCCATATGACACTTGACCACAAAATAGACGAACTCCCAAAACCAAGGTAAACACAAGGAATAGCATACAGAGTTCAATACGATAGGAAAACCCACTTGGCCAAACAAGGCCTCATATGAGGTGTACTAACTGACGATTCTCTGACTAGAGGCATGACCAACTACAGTCAACCACATAACAACATCCAACACTCGTATTTAAAAACATGACCAGTTACAACTCAATCACATGAAAACAATCAATACTCGAGATCAAGGACATAACTAGTTACAAATTAACCACATGACAATATCCAAAACTCGCAATCAAGGACTTGCCATTTTTGAAATCAAATGCTAATACATAAAATTAAACATGCATTAACACTAATCTACAATGACAATCATTTTTCCATATCGCTAAAAATACAAATCGATCAAAGTTTTCTAATTGATCTAAAATGATTACAATTTGTCTACCTCGTTAAGATACATGTCGCCCACGGTTTTCTGGTTCAACTATAATTCCATTTACATGATAAAATAAATATCCATACTTCACAATAAATTTAAACCAGAAACTCATTTATACAATTATATTTATATGTTATACATATTTATATGTTATACATAGAAAAATATAATTTAATTTATATATTACTTAACTAAAATTGATATTTATTTTTCAAAATAAAATAATCAATTTTCATTTTTTTTTTAACAAAACTTATCCATTCTAATCTATCCAGACTCATCTTTTCCAAATCAACTATATACTTTCCAATATATGAAAATATAAATTTAAAAACTAAAATCGAGAATTATTTTTCCAAATAAAATAATACTTTTCCTTTTCCAAAATTAAAATATCGACTCTAATTTTTTTTCAAATCAGAATATATTTCCTTGAATGTATTTAAAAAAAAATATACAAATGAAATATTAATTAATATATATATATATATTAATTATTAATTAATAATATATAAATTAATTAATAATTAATAATTAAAAATTACCATTTAAATGTTTTTAATAAAAAATAATATTAAAAACTTATTAAAAAAATATAATTTACAAACTGCGTTTATATATATATATATTTTTGCTTGAAAACATAGCCACCCTTGTGGGCTTCCCTTCCAAAGGGATGGCTGCTATGGGGACCATGATGTGGTCTCCCAACAACCTGGGCTGTGTGGAGACCACGCCATGGTCTCCATAGCCATGGCCCCTCCCCATGGTTTGGGGAAGCCACAACTGTCCCCAACCATGGGTCGAGGGCCATGGTCCCCCAATCAACTCCCTCCACAATTTTTTTTTTTTTTTTTAATAAATATTTGATATTTAAAAGAAAAATCCCCATTTCTTGTTGTCCCAGACTCAGAGAAAATTCTGAGAAAGAAAAAGATTTACCAGAAACATAATGGTTTCTATAAATTATTATTTTATTTTAAAGAGAAGACAAACCCCCAAACCAACAAGATAAACTTAGAAAAAAGCCAAGGACTACATTTTTTTTTGTTTTGCAAATTACTAGCATGCCAAACAACTCAAATTGGCAAAATTTTACCAGCAAATTTCAAACATTTTCCACTCCCATTAAACCAAACACAAACAAATTTCTCAGTTTAAAACCCATACCCAATTTCAATTAAGAAATCAATTTGAGCAAACCACAAGTTGATTTGGAAATGGAAATGAAATTAGGGAGGGATAGACTCAAAACCTCATTGCTACTCTTCCTTATTTCACAAATCTAAGAGATTTTTCAACAAACAAACACAAATTTTTTCCAAAATAAATTAGTAATTTTCTTTAAAACAAAGGAAATTAACTAGAATCCTACCTCCATATGCAATCTTGGTAGTGACTTGATGAAGAGCCCAACCTACAAACTCAAGAATTTCTTCCAACCAAAGATGCCCCAAGATTTTTCCATCCAAAAACAACTCTCCCAATAATTTTTGAGAACCTAGGTTAAAAAGAAAATTTTGACCAAAAATTTATTTTTTGGTTGAAATTATTTTCAACCAAATAAAAATCATTTCCCAACAATTTAATATCCAAATTTTCTTTTCTTCCCAGAATTGGTTTTCTCAAATTATAAATTAAAACTAACATTTTTTTCCAAAATGTCAATGAGGGTAAGATATTAATTTTCCAATTCTATTTAACCTTTCTTGCAACAATAGCATATAAATAATTTAATTCACCATTTAAAAAAAAAAAATCATTAACCAAACTTGCTACCAATATGAATTAAGCAATCTAATCATTGATTAATCACACAAAGGGGTCATATTTAATTTAGTCCCTTTAATTTACGAATGTGTAAAAACACATTTAATCTAATTAAATACTTTGGATTTTGTTGGCAATACATATAAAAATTTCCATTCTATATGTTGCCTTATTGAGTCATGTCCCTAACTGGTCCTTTGGTTGCGTAGTGTGCTTTGAATTCTCCATGTAATCCAGTCTTCGTTGTTTTCTTTAAGTTTCACTATGTTGAACTTGAACCTTGAACTTGAACCTTTTTGGTTCAAGGTTCAAAGTTCAATGGGCGTCGTGTTAAAGTTTATTTTCCCGCACGACTTTATAAGTCTTCTTTAGTTTTTGTTGGTGTTTAGCATTGGTAAAACCTTGAACTTGAACCTTTTTGGTTCCAGGTTCAAAGTTCAATATTTGTGATGTTTATGTTTTTGCATTGCGGTTGTTCCTCAAGGTTCAAAGTTCGATGTTTGATTTCTTGGGAATCATGTGACTTTTCATGAGGTGACGGCGCGGATTTTAAGATTTGGTTGACGGCGGCAGAAAAAGGGAATTTTCTTTCTTAATAATTTGAAAGTTGTCATTTATAGCAAGTATGGAATGGGAATCCGTGTTTTCAGATATGAAGTGACTTGTTATTAATTGCATGCTCATTTGCGATCATTTCAGAGTGATGTCACACAGGTGAAGAGTAATGACGATAATTTGTGGTAATCATGGGTAAGATTTTCTTGGCTATTTTAAAGTAAGCAGTTGTCTTGTTGAGATTATCATTTGTGAATAAGTTTTAAGAAGAGTTTTTGGAGCGGGAGGAAAATAGATTGCGACGAGGGTTTTGTAGATGATAGAGGAAGGTATGTTCAATGACTTTCCTAATTGCTACAGTTTTTAAAAGATCTGGGTATATTGAATAGCTGCTTGTTTCCGTTTTACCAATTTTCTTCTTTGTTTGGGTTGATTGGGGAAAGATTACGGGTTAAGCATGAGGCCTCTTTGCCTAAATTAATGAACTCTTCTTCCCTTGTAAGTTCCTTACTAGAGCTGGTTGATACAACTCTAGTTCAACTAGATTTAGATGTTTTCTTAGAAAGAGTAAGGAACCCAGCTGCTGATTCTATGATGAAAGACATTGCACAGAGTGGTTTATTGGAAGCGGCCACATTTCCCATAGTTGCCCCTTGTCCGGAGTTGGTTTTAGACTGTATGAATCATTATGATAAAGTTAACAGATGCATCAAGAAAAAATAATGGAGAGTTCCTGTTGTCTATTGGTAGAGAGATAGTAATGGCTGCCATGGGTATCCCAAATTGCAAATCCTATGAGGATTGGACTGTTGGTAAGTCTTATGGGGTTTATTATGAGAAAAAGCAGTATTACAAAACTGTTATTGCACGGAATTGGCTTTTGAAGTTTCAAAAGGGCGGTTCAAGGTTGCCAAGGCCGTTAACCCGAGAGCATTTGATTCCTGGAATCAGGGAATTGGTAATAATGTTGACCAGAGTTAGGGAAAATTCACACTCCTTCTATTGGGAAGATTGGATGTATTTCTTCATCCAGGTCACTCTCGACAAAAACTGGTTCATTGATTGGGGCACCGTTATGATAACTCAATGATGAATAATAAGAACCAAACTATTATTGAGAGGGGGGGGGGGGTGAATCAGTATAGTCACAAAATATTTTCTCAAACCGGTTTGACTGCAAACACTGCAAATGTCTGATAGACAGTAACACTGGTCTGAAATAGAATGCAACCGGTAAGGCTAGGAATGACTGTGACAAGCATTAACCGGTTAATCACTTAGTTTTCCACTCATCTTAATACTACAATTCCATTTCACCTTTATGCATGAATAGGTAATCTATCATCAGAAATATAATAACAACTAGCTCAACATGTTTTACCTTCAGACACAAATCACTTAAATCATCACATGAAAAATACTACACATGACATACAGATTTTTCACGTGGAAACCCAACTAGGAAAAACCATAGTGGGGATGAATACCCACAAGCTGCTTTTGAACTCTTTAGAAGCTTGCTCTATTAGGAGCCTAGTTCGGTTAAAGACTGTTACAACAGGTTCTGCTAGGAACCGATCCTATTAGAGATCACTCGGTTAAGGGATGGCTAAATACCCGGTTAAGGGTTAAACCCTGTTAGAGGTTGCCTTGTTAGAGGATTTCAAGAACTCACTTAGTTTGAGTCACCTTGTTAAAGGATTTACAAAAAGCTGATTAAAGCTACCCGGTTAAGGGATTTTCCAACTGTTGAAGTGGTTAAAGATCAACAGGTATTACAATGATCTGATAATAGCACTCAATGCCTAATGCATATCTGCTTAAGTTCCTTCCTTCTGCACACACACAATGCAAGAATCAATCCTCTTATCTCGTCTGGTCTGGCAAGAATCACGTATCTCTTCACTTAGATACACACACACCATTTGCCAACAACCTCAGCATCAAACACAACATCAACCTTATAGGAAACAAATAGGTCGGTAGCATAAACCATAAACCCTAAACATTTAGGTTAAGCAATTCAGGCGGTTCAATCCTGGCCATTGAACACTTTGCATTTGAATACAATGGTCTTGAATAGATCTTGAGACATTCTCCATTGCTCGTTCTTCACCGCTTTATGGAAGCGATAACCCATCACGCGTTCTCCACTGTTTACAGGGACTTCACACATTCCCGAGGTAGATAGGATCAATCTCCTTCATGCAAGATCCTTTATGCGCACAAGGCTAACATGGCACCATGATCTGATCTTCATTATAATTCTAACTCATCATACGATGTCATCAGTTGAATCACACAGACTTGGAACACTTCAATCGGAAACCCTTAAGCTAAGACTACCAACCGGTAGTCATATCATGTTAAGTCTTCATAGAGAACATTCCATATACGGGTTCACATTTCATCATACCGGTTCTCTTGGACAAACATACCACTTCACCTATTGCTCAATATATCAGTTTATACCACTATACCGGTTCACTTTGCCAACTTTTAGCTTCAATATACCTATTCACTTCTTTGCACATATATTGGTTCACCGCATTGTACCGGTTCACATTTTAGCATATTGCCGGTTCACTCTCCAACATATTGACATCAATGACAATATAATATCATCATGTCGACATACTTAGCACAAATGCCAACACGTTATTGTAGAAAGGTTGCATGAGGGTTTGAGAAATTACCTTGGGATGTCAAATTTCTATATGTCTTCATATCTTTTATATATGCTAGCTTGTGTGAGGGAGTGGCCTGACCTGTTCCATGCAAAATGGGTTCAAGGTATAAAAAATTATGAATACCACCCCCATTTGACCCAAAAAGGACATGTTGATAATTACCTTCGCTGGAATGACATTTTTGTTGGGAGGTTGACTTTTGAGTTACAAGATAATTTGCATAGGAGAATGTCTGCAGAAGCGGTTGAACTAATTAACATCTATGGTAGCTTCTTTAGTCAATTCAATCACTTCACTTACATAAGGGTTGGAGGTTTTAAAGGTGAACCCTTTAGGCTACCTAGATATGTTTTAGACTACTATGTTTTGATTGAAGTTTCCAGGCAGTTAGCCTATGTTGTAAAGGATTATGGTGAATATTTTGGTACAAGTGGAATTTTTCCTATCGATTTAGGCCATTACAGTTGTAGGTCTGTTTCTGATGCACTAAATCATGAGTTAGAATTTGAGAGATTTCATTTGAAACCTTTGTGAAAAGAGATAATTTTGACAGTATAGGTTTTATTGCTCATTATGTAAAAAAGATAATTCCTGATCAACATGTGCCCCAGTTGGAGGATTATTGGGAAGACTGCTCAGATGAGTTTGAAGTGAGAAAAAGGAGTTGGTCCAGGTTAACTCTGAAACAGATTCTTGACATGAAATTGCAAATGGATACCTCTGGTGCCACTATTGATAATGAAGATGTACTGGATCCATAATTCATGAGATGGGTACATAATGAACCCCTTCCAGAAGTTGACTGGAGTAGAAAGATGGAAGATAGTGTACATGCACACACTTTCAGTATAATTTGCAGAACAGAATTGGCTTAGGAGTTGCAGGTTTCATCCCACAAAGGCAACCAGTTCAAGAAACAAGAATGGAAAAAGGAAGATTGTAAGCAAAACCACTGTTTTAACTAACATCCCTGTTTCTGTTGCAGGAAAGAAGCAAGCTAAGATTAAAGAAGGAAAACTTGACTCTGAAGCTGCACATTCCATTGGTGGCCGAGTGACCAGGTCAAGATACAAGAAGAATTTTCAGCCACCTACCGCTCATCTCATTCTTGTTTTGGATGCCAAGGAAGTACAGGGCAATATGACAACCCCTATTTTTGATGTTAACAAGGTCTTGATTGATTCAGATGCTACTATCTAGGATTCACAGGTGCTTGATGTTTTGTCTAACGTAGATAACACTACACTGCCACCTTCAGAAGGGCCTTTCCCCATGCAATCCAAGGATCTGACTGTGGCTCCTAATTGGTTAAGTAATTCAATTACCAAGAAAAGAAATGTGGTGCTTATTTTGGTGTCAATGGAAGATGCCGTGAGTAAATGTTTGGGAAGAGCCACGAAGCCTAAGCGGCTAAAAATGGAGACCATGATTGGTTTTGATGAAGGAACAAAACATTGGACTGCAGACATTGCCAAACCTACATCTGATAAGGATGCTGCCACCGCCTTAGAGGCTGATTATACTATTGAGCGAGTTGATTTTGGGGTAGGAACTAGAGTAGTTGATGTGAAACATTTAGAGACTTCAACCAAAAGGATTATCTCTCGCACTTGGAAGGACGAAAAGGATAAAGAAAAGTTGAAGCAGAGTTTAATGCAAATGGCTCAATAAATTCATGCTCTATAGAATAGTCCACTACCATTGTCCCAAAGCTCTGTTTCCTTTAGTTCAAAATCCCCTGGTAATTAGAAGTTCTTTGATGAGGTTCAACGAAACAAGATGATTGCAGAGATTTTCTCTGAGTGGCTCACATCGATTGTGCATCAAGGAACTAATTATATATCTGATTTAGTTCAAATTTTCAAAGATGCTAATGAAGTTACCAAGCAATTTGATTCCGACTTAATCTCATGGAAAAAAGAAAAGACTAAATGGGCAGTGATTTCAAAGCAAATGCGTGATATTCAGCGCTATGGCTTGATGAATTTTCTTGCTGAAAGACAAGTGCCAGGGTTAAATGAAGATATAATGTTCATATGCAAAGAAAGCATAGAGTGGCGTAACCAAATCATCGAGAAAGGTCATAGCGAATCTGCCAGTCTACAAGGTAGACTAACAACCCTGAGAACAACCATGCAAAAGGATTTATGCCGCGTAGATGTCCAGTTGCTTAAGGAGTATAGCCAGACTTTGGAAGATACAATAGAAATGATCAATCAATTCAGTAGCCACATTAAGCAAATTAAAGTGGAGAAATCCTTAGCTGTGGAAGATTTTACAAAGACTTCCAAAGTGGAGTCAATATTCACAGTTTGCCTAGATCATTTGGATTCATACAGGGATAAAGTACAGATGGTGAGAAGGAAGAAAGAACTCTGGAAACAAAGGGTAATACACATCAGCCTACCACATGTAGTAGTAATTCAGGAGTTCTCGAAGGTTCATTGGGAGTGGAGCGCAACGAAAGTGGTTATGGTGTCCGTCTAGAATAATAACCCAGGCAATCTGGCTGAAAGAGAATTGACGACATGACTAGCACTACTGGTACTTGTTTGCCAGTGAGTCTAGTTGTCTCTTATTTTCAGTTATGAAGTTAGGGTAGTTTCTCATTAACTCTTTCGAGTTAATTTTACCTTTGGTTAAAACTATTGGTCTGGCGACCTATTTATAAGCTTTGTAATGACTTTTATGAGGTTCACTAAGTTTTTGAAAAACTATCTCTTTAATTTTAGCTAAAAACCTTTGTGTATGTGGGAGGTTGATGATCATCTATGAGTGAAAATCAAATGACAATTATCTTTGACTTGAAATTTGTGTGTTTGGTGTTTGAAATTTGATTTCTATGAGAATCCATTTCAAGAAAGGATTTGTCATAGCTTTCTATGAATGTAGAAAATATTAGTGGAATTCATCTTTTAAGCTTTTCATTTTGTTTTAGTGTACATGTGAAGTCTATTGGCTTTATACAAAGAGTTATATATGAATCAATGCTTGCGTTCATTTGGTGTTGATTGGTGAATGCAATTACCTTTCTATGCTTTCTGGTGAAAAGTATGATATTGGTTGTGTGTAATTTGGAGCTGATTGAATATCTATTAAAGGGAGCTGTACCTTAATTCAGAGGTTAATCAATATGATGATTTTTCCAACTATCTGGTGAACTTTGTCTTTCATTTCTTGGGCTAAAGAGTATAAAAATTAAATAAATTGTGAGACAAATCTATTTACCAACAAATTTAATAATCATTTTTTACCAAACGCACAACACACAACTCAAGAAAACCAAACAAATACACGAACCACATACCCAACCAAAGGGGAAACTGACAGACGACTAATGATGCTCACTTGAGCATGACTAGGGTAAAACGTAGGGTCTTATGACTACCTAATCCACTTCCTTTGGACCAATAAGGTACACTCATACCAGCCAGGTGGAGATGATACCCCATACCTACGCGATACTGTACCTACAATCTCCTGCAATAATGAACCACACATGCATACATATATATATTCAATGAAAGTGTTAGCCCGTGGTTAATAACACAAATCAAAAGAACAACTAATCATACATAAGAATCGATCCAAAATCAACATTTACTGGTACACACATTAAGCATAATACCTGACTATAACATCACAACATGGTAAATCAACCATACAAGAAGGACACTTAAAAAGTCAACCAAGGTCAAACCGGGTTTAAAAATCTAATTAGGGCAGGGGTACTAGAACGTAGTTGAATCTGCGTGAAGTGTTAAATTGCTGTTTTGGTGCGATTAAAAAATAGAATCTCTTGGGAAATAGAGAAGAACATAGAAGAACGTTTTGAGGGCATGATTGCTTATCAGATTGAAGTGCGGTGATGATTTATGATCATTCAACGACTGTAATTGATTCAAGTAATTTGCTATAATGATCCATATGATGATATGTAATGATTTGTAAAGATCTGTGATGATCTATGATGTAAATATTAGTATGTGATTAGTGTTTTGTAACCGACTAAGTTGTAAAGTGTATTTAGAGTAAGTCTGTGATGATTTACTGTGTCGGTGATCAAAAGAAGAGTGTGTGGCCAAACCAATGTGTGTATCTACAAAAGTGAAGTAGATTGGAGCTAAGAAGGATCTATAAAAGGAATCAGAGAGATCTATTTTTAGACCATACATCTGTTGTTTCCTAATAGTTGCTGGAGACTCAAAATCCCTTAACCGGATAGGTCCTGATAGGCCTGATTGTATAAATCCCTTCATCGGGTGACTCATTAGCTTGGGTTATAAATCCTCTTACAAGATTACTCCTAATAGAGTAGATCTCCTAACAGGGCTGAGGTAAATCCCTTAATTGGAGGACTCCTAATAGGGTCTTCTCGTAGCCGAGCAAATTTGTAAGCTCCTAATCGGGCTAGGCTCCTAACAGGGCGCATTTTAAAAGAGTGCAAAAATATTATGGGTACCAATTCCCACTATGGTTTTTCCCATTTGGGTTTCCTCATGAAAATCTTGGTGTTCATGTGTTGATTGATTTCTTATGTGTTGAGTTGATATCTTTCTATTTCATGCATGTTGATGAACACTTAGAAGAATAGTTTGATAAATCTGATTATCAGTATGATTTCAGTTATTACCGATAGAGTTTATGAGTTGTTTTGAAAGAGGTTTTTTGTGGTTGTTAAATATTTAAAGTTTACCATAATTATTGATTCACCCCTCTCTCAATAATTATCAGATTCTCATAAATAACATGGGATGCCAACTAGTATGCAAGTTGGAGATTGTTGGGGAGACTGTTGGCACTGTGTTGTCACTAATGTCAACCAGTATACAAGTTGATGTTACTTATAAGAAAGCAAAGAGACAAGTTGAAGGATTCCTAGCATAATTGTTGATGACATTGTTGAAGACTGCCACTGGTAAATGTTGAAGAACCTTGACTATGGTTCGTGGTTTGGCAAGTGCAGTCCGAGATAACATGTCCTAACCGACAAAATAGAGAGGTACATGATATGAATGTCAACCAGTTGGTGTATACCAGTAGTATGTTTGGTTGGTGACCGAGTTTGAACCGACACAATCAAATAAGTTGGATGCTGACAAAGATAACACATGGACTCTGTTGACATGGCTAAATTCGTGTTGTTATAACTCTCTCCGATCAACGCAGAATAGAATGCTAAGTATCCTATCCTCTCTTGAGATAAGAAAGTCCATAATGCTCTTTTAGTTGATCAATGGGGATGACCTGAAGGTTTCGATTGTCAAGTCTTGACTACAAGACATCTCAATAGTTTGATCTATTTTGCTGGAATCACAAAGTGGACTTACGATAGACAAAATTGGTTTCATTCGCATAGGTTCCCTAAGATCCTATAGTTTTGATTTCATCAGTTTTTTGAATTAATACGATGCTATTCAAACTTCCACTTTTGATTAAAAAAAGGAAAGAGGAAGGGAAAAGAGAGAGAAAATACCTAATTAATCTACCTAAAATAACACCTTCAAGCTAATAGACAAAAAACTTGCAATAATCACATTTTATTTCGCCAACAATTCACACAACTACATAAAATTGATGCAATCTCCAAAGGGGAAACAAATTTTCAAGTTTTTAAACATAAACGCTGAATTTAAGACATGCACACATTCTATGCTCAATAACAAAACTAAGCATACTAGTGAGTTCAGACTAACCATGCAGAGGAACTGGCAATCAACCAATCCTTAATGTCATGAACTAAGATTTCTATCAGATATCAACTTGCACTTATTATTTTGTAAAACAAAATACATACATAAAATTAAAGAGTGAAGAAATAGACCATGCACTAACATGAAATAGTAACAGATTTAATCTTCATTAAGTTTGAATATATTTCTGCGGAGTTTTTGCAACAATCCAAAATTTCTTACTAAAAAGAAGGAAGGGACTATCCCTTATGTAGATTTTCAAAAATGGATGAATGGCCAGGATTTGATTCTACAAGTGGCCCAAATTCATCCTACGAAACATGGATACCCATACCCATAAATGGAAAGCAAAAATATCACCACCAACCATAAAGTAATTAATAACTACCAACTACCAAACATAAAGTTGCTCCAAAAAGTGCACTTGCACGAAGCTCAAAAATTTACAATGACTTTGGTAGTTGGAAAGAAACTTTATGCTGAAAAAGTGCATTTAGAATTTGAAAGAAACATATATTTTCAAGAAAGCTTTTTTTCCTTCCCCAAGGTAGACGTTTTCTCCAAAAATTCAACTTCCTCACGCAAGTAACCTTTCCAGATGTCCCGGTGTGCCGTGCGTTCTTCCCGAACATATTCTTGAAATTTAATACAAACAAGGAACAATTCCTCATTAGAGGGAAAAGGAGGATTGTGCATTTTAAATTGCGTGCCCTCAAGATGAGAGTCCTCTATCCTTACCCGCTCATGCCAATCTGATTGTTGATCTTCGAAATGTAATATGTCTGTGTATAGCTTGTTGATGCACTCTATGTCCTCCACAGGGTATGCAGTTTTATCGGTCTTCAACCTGACATTTCAGCGTGACACTACATCAACATCCTCCATGGCATCTGTCCAACCAATGACAAATGCCTTATGGATATTTTCACCACTATTTTTGATATTGGACAAGTCCTCTTCACATTCCTCCTGAATTTTCCTAAAGATGTCAGCCATGTCCATGTTCATGCTGACAATTCAATACCACTCTTTCAAAGTATTGACATCATAGGAATCTAGGATAATATGCAGTGCCGAAATCTAAGTGTAAGTCTAGAAAAGAGCCCTCATAAGTGGTTGAGCTAAGCCAACCATTTCCTGAATTTTAGCATACTCCCTTTGTACCTCCAACATCTTTATCCATGTTGCTTGTATTTTGATCATTACTTCAAATACATCATTAATATTCTTCTTTCCTTTTACTTTAGTGCCCCAAATCCATTCCCTGACGACCTTGGTAGTGTCACACACTCCTTCAAATTCAGCTATAGTCTTTTGTGCTAGTGCCAATGGAGGAACATGGGATTCAGGAGTATGTTGTAGTGGTCTCAATAAGTGATCTATGTACCACTTAGCTTGCTCAGCATGAGCCCGATACATATCTCCCTCAACAGTCATTTCATCTAGATGTCTGAGCATATTCTACATGGAATCTTTGAATTATTCCCTCTCCTACTCTTTGGTTTCTCACCTATTGGGATGGTGATGACGTTATAGTTAGCCAAGGCAACCTGATCTACTGGCTTGTCTGCTAGTGGGGTAGCAATATGAATCGTACGATTCCTTTGCTCATCTTTGGTAATCCTTGAGTAAGTCTTTGGATTTTTCTTTCCTTTTTATTTTATTTGTCCTATCCAAGAGAAGATGTTCTTCAAGTAAATTGATGGCTCGACAACTTCTTTCCACTGGGTTCGAGCTATTAGCCAATCACACACTCCTTCAAATTCAGCTGTAGTCTTTTGTGCTAGTGCCAATGGGGGAACATGGGATTCAACGATATGCTGTAGTGGTCTCAATAGGTGATCTATGTACCCTTCAACTTTCTCAACATGAGCCTAGTACATATCTCTATCAATGGTCATTTCGTCCAGCTGTCTGAGCATATTTTACATGGAATCTTTGAATTCTTCCCTCTCCTGGTCTTTGGTTTCTCACCCTATTGGAATGGTCGTGATGTTATAGTCAGCCAAGGAAACCTAATCAGCTGTTTTGTCTGCTAGTGGGGTAGCAATATGAATCGTATGATTCCTTTTCTCATCTTTTGTAATCCTGGAGTAAGTCTTTGGATTTTTCTTTCCTTTAGCTTTTATTTCTCCTATTCGAGAGAAGATGTTCTCTAGGTCAATTAGTGGCTTGACAACTGCTTTTTGCTAGGCCCGAGATATCAACTAGTAATGAGGAATGATTTTCCCAGATGTAATTTCTAGATTCCAACCCTATTATTTGGAGGCCTCAGATGACTCATCGCTTATCCGTAACTGATCAGATATAGGAGGAATGGGTGTATTATCTAATCCTTTACTCAGGACTGAGTTATCTCCCACTTCACTTACCAACTGCTAGGTATCCTCTAGTAGTGGCTGCTCTTCAGTTTTGTTGGGGTCTTGGGTTCTATCATCTTCCCTTTCTCCCTCAACCGTTGTGTCTTCCTTGTTGTTGCATCCCCCCTGCAACTCATGCCCGCTCTCTTGTGTGAGATCTTGTTTACCAATCCATTGATAAGGTGTAATCCCTCCCTCTTCGACCTGTTTCTCAGATCCATCCAAACCAATGATCCTTGCCTCCGATTCTTGCTCATTTTGTATTTGAGGATTATTTGCCTTCGATGCAATAGGCTCATTCTGTGAAGGTGGAATGGGCATATAATCAAGTTCAACCACATGATCCTCTAAACTGAGGTCCTTGGATGAGGAAGTAACCTCTTGCCTCCTGATTTGGATCTTTTCTCTTCTTTTCCTTTTCAACGTCTGAGTCCCTCTATTGGATTTTGCATTCTTTCTCTTCCTTCAGGTTTCTCAACCTCTTCATTTGGCGTGCTTGAGGTTCCTTCACCCTCTGAAGACTGGGAATCGAGAATATCCATCAAATTGTATATGAATTGGGTTCCTTCATGGGTTAGCCTCTCTATTTGTTGGGATAGCTAGTTATCTATGTACCTTCTTGGACCTTCCATGATCGCTTCATAATCTTTGATAGGGTCATGAGTCCAATCAATGGTTGGCAGGAGGTCCTTGACTGCTTCAAATTATTGGACGTGCAAGAGATTTTCATAGTCTGTTACTTGATCTGGGACATGGCGGTACTCATAAAGCCGCATTTGTTGAATGTACTCAACCTTGGATATTCCCATCGATGGACCTCAGTCATATGAACAATTGCTACAATAGTCCTCTATCGATACCTTGGCCCTATAATGCTTGCCGTAGGCCTTCTTTCCCAATCCATCATGGTCAAATTATTTTCTAGGGAAATGATCCTGTAAGCAATAGGATGCTAATTTGGCAAATGATTCTTCAACTTGCATCGAATTCTTGAAGTGTACATCAAGATTACCTAAAATGATGGGGAAGGTGAACCTTGACTACTTTTTTTTCCCCGAGCATATTGTCTGTTGGGTGTGCATGCCTTGCTACCTCTATGAGAACTAATATGCCTGATGGAAAATGTGGAAGCCGGTACAATGTTCCCTCAAAGATTCCTATTCTGATGTATGTGAATCTAGGGAACTGGATGAACCATGCATCGTATTTTTGAATTAGGGTGGTACCCTGCTTTGACAGCCTTATATACAATCCTCCTTGCATAAATCTAACCAGACACATTGTAAAATCATCATTAACACACTCGTACTGACCAATCACATATGCGATGTTATTATTTTCTCTTTGGTCAATGTCATAGTAATGCAACTGAGGGTAGCAATCATATACTTTCACCTGATTCAGTCCATTCCCAATTTCACCTTTCTTGATTAATCCTGATAGTGGCTGAAGTCAAGCAAACATGTAGACCAAGTAGGAAGTCATGGAAAAATACTTTTTCTCTTCAACCTCAACCAACTATGTATGAAAATTGTCGCTGGTGATTTAAACCTAGTCGAACTTAGACTTCCCAGCGAAGACTTTCTTAGTGAAGTAGAACATCCATTCCTCAAAAAGATTGGATTGAGGAAGTCCCATGACTCAGATGAGTAAGGTAACCATATCACCATACTCATTGTGGAAATCGATTCTGAGGGTCTTTTTACTGATGCTAGTGCTTGGTGGTCTTCTCTCCCTGAACCATTCTTTGTTTATCAATGTTTTTCACTTAAAAGGATTCATGTCATAAAAAAATTGAGCTTCATCGATAGTTGTGGTAGTGAGATTATCAGGAAACGGGATATCAAATGCTTTCCCAAGGGCTTCAGGCATGAAGTAAGCCAGTACCATCCCTTTCAATACCACTAATCTAGTTTGTGGCTGATAATATTTAGCAACCTCAACCACTAATTCATAATTCTGCACGACCGAAGGCAACCCAACTGCCTGAGCAATACCAGTCTCCATCATCCATTCGAGCTTGTTGTAGGAGTTAGGAAAGTATACCCTATTCCTGAAGTCTTGAATATCAATATGTCCCTGGTCTTTATCTCCTATGTTGTCCCACACACTCTGGACCTTTGACTCTTTGACTCTTCATCCTTGGTACTGATACTTCATTTTCTTGAACTTGCGGGGAATATCAGCTTTGGAAATCCATGATGCTCTAGTTGCATCGAGTGCCTTTGAAGACTCTGTCATTGGTTTAGGCATTTATCCTGCAGAACTGAACATGGATTACAAGACAAGATTGAGGTAAAAAAATGGGCTAGCAAGGCCAAAAGATGGTGTTAGTGCAAAAATTGCTAAACAATGAGATGTCCTAGAGCTTGAAAGCATTTGAAACCAGATTTTAAACAGTTTGAACTCTGATGTTTGGGAAATTGAGTGTAATTTAAATTTGAAAATTAGTCATTTGGTTTGAGAGAATTTTCACAATATTTTTGGTCATGAATTTGCTGACACGAGAATTGTAACGTTATCGGATTGCGTGACTCAATGTTTCAAGTTTTTTAGTTTTGTTTTGCGCTAATAATTTTGAAGATGCTTCTGCATTTGTAATCTCTGAAAGATGAGTTTATGTTTTCCATTGTGGA
Organism: Cryptomeria japonica; assembly: GCF_030272615.1. NCBI lineage: Eukaryota > Viridiplantae > Streptophyta > Pinopsida > Cupressales > Cupressaceae > Cryptomeria > Cryptomeria japonica. Next base: position 112,713,145 of record NC_081411.1, read on the forward strand.
CCGAACCTTTTGAGTTTTCCTAAGTCTAAAGATTCTTGACAACAGGGCCAATTCTAACAGTTTGATGGTTAAGTTGGTGTTTGCTCGAGTTGCAATCTTAAAATTTTTACACAAAGCAGCAACATAATAACCTTACTTTTTGAAACAAAAAAAGACCATCTTGGAAAGTGTTAACCATTTGAAAGGAAAATTTTGCCTTTACCTGGAAGTACAATGAAGGGGTTTATCGATTGCAAATGCTAATGGTGCATTAACGTGACGTAGTGCAATTTTGATCCTAACAGTTTGGAAGGATCTTGCAGTTTTGGCCAAAGGCGCATAAATGAGAGAATGTCCTCCTTTAATGAATTCGCCAAATCTTTCAATGACATTCCTGAGTTTTAGGCAATTTGTGCGATCTATTTCTTTGCTGCATTGCCTCCTTAGCATGAAATTTTGGCCGTGAATGAGCAATTTTGAAATATATGGGCCCTTTGATGGAATTCAGGCATCTATGCTAGAGTGCGCAGTTTCTTTTTGGCTTTGGATGCCTTCCGTGCTTTATAAAATTCGGGCCTTTGAGGGTAATCATGAGATTTTATGCTTCAAATTATATCTTAAAATTTTGGGTTGTTTAGCGAAAATGAGAGACTTTTCCTTTACTTTTTTAAAGTGCCCCTTCTTGTGGATTTCGAGTTCTTGGTCCAAAATGCATGATTTCTATGTAAACCTCTACTCTTCTCAAATTTGGGTTCTTTGACTATTTGGTGCGATTTTGCATTTTATGAAGATTTCAGATTAAAACTATGTTCTGTGTGATTTTGCTCCACTTCATACTTTGGCATTATAAGGAGATTAGAAAACTTTGAAATTTTTCGGCCTACTAATGCTTTTTGCGAGCTCGCACTTAGTAATTTCGGCTTCCAAGCTGACTTCGTGCAACTTTGGATTTAGATGCTTTTTAATTTTTTGCCTTTAAAACTACTTTGACAATTTGCACGATTTAATCTTCTTGCTCAATTTCGGCTAAGAAGCCGAGTTTGCAAACTTAAAGTGTCTTTGAATTTTTTGTCTTTAAATAGTGTTTTGAGAGCCTTTAGACATTTTTTGGCTTAGGAGAGTTCGTGTTGATTTTTGGCCCAGAAGACCTTTTCACACGATTTTACTTATCTCTTATCATTTTCGGCTTAAATAATTATATGCATGAATTTGATCTTATTGACCTTTTGGCTCAAAAGCCTATACAACGCAATTCTAATCATTCATTTGTTTTGGGTTTAAAAGCCACTTTTGCGAACCTAGACTCATTGGATGATTTCTCAAGACTTCGACCTCTCTTACAATTTTGGATCCTAACGCAATTTTCGACCCTTAAGGATTACTTGCGTGAACTTTGTTTCTTTTCAGGGCAAAAGAATCTTCCATGCGAATTGGTTTTCCTCGCGAACTTGAACCCCTTGGTCCTTTTGGCTGACACTTGCCTTGTTTATTGATCTTTGAGACAATTTTGAAATATTTTAAATTTAATGTCTTTTCTTGTTTTCAGTTAAAAAGGTGAAATGGCGAACTTGAAGAATTTGGATGATTTTTAACCTTGTGCCATTTTCGGGCTACAAGAAGACTTTGTGTGTTTTTACGTCATTTTTGACCTATAAGGCCTTTTTGTAAATTTTGTCTCCCATTTCGGCCTAGGAGACCGATTTTTGACAGTCGGTTTGAATTTCAGCCTTGGATGCCAATTTTTGAATTTCTAACTTTGCGTCATGGCTTCAAAAGCCAATTTTGGAGATTCTTAAGTTATCTTCAACCCGAAAGGCTATCTTGGGAGTCTTCCAAGTTTCCCTGCTCACTTGTGTAAACTGGTTTCAAGATTGAAGTTTTCCTAAGATGGCGATGTCGACTTGACATTAGGCTTCTCAATCAACTTTCATTTTGTGAATGAAATTGCAATTAACTTCCAAGGTGAATTCTCTAGGACTTAGGACTCAATATGTTTCAGTCTCCTACAGGATCATCTCCTTTGTTTGAAATTCTTAATTGTTGAATCTTCTCCGTGAATTACCAGAGCTTCCTACTCAGGACCTGAGCAAGGAGGAGATGAGAAAACAATGAAAGGTGGACCCTGTCGACGATGGGGAGTGTGTGCAAGGAATGATAAATGGTGACTTTGCTGGAGAAATGCTTCCAATCATTTCAGGGACATTAGTCCAGATCGAACCTAGAATCTTTGGTTAGCCACCACAAGTTGGACAAAAGGATAGAGAAAAGTCTTTCAAGACTAAATGATGTTGCAAGTCAAATCAAATCATGCATTATCAGATTAACCAATGTGTGCAATGGGGTTCATTCTAGCTTAGAAAGAGTTGAAGGATCAATGTTTCACTATGTCAAGTTACCTTGCAAATTCATACTCCAAAAGCAACCTGGATAGAGCCTCGTTGCCAGCAAGTGTTCATAGCCCCGAGAGAGTTATCGCCCATAAGCTCACAGATATTGCTATGTTTCTAGTAGATATTCTTTTTCGATACCAGCATAGATGTTTGCATTCCCTTTTGCCAAATTTCTTTTGATACTTAATTACGTTTTAGATTTCTTTCCTTTAAATTTTCTTTCTTTTTATTTTCACTTTTGGATTTGCAGGCAACGAAGCCTACGTGGGATTTGAGCATAACAGTGGTTGCTAAAGTAGAGCTTCAAATTTTGACATTAAACAGTGTCCTTTTGACGAGCAACTAATTCTATGCGATCATTAAGTGTATTGTGTAGTAATCATGATATTGAGGATGAGGTTTGACAAGAAACAAGATTTTGAGGTGAAAGGTTATCTAAATCGATCCAACCTCTCTATGGGGCATTTCAATGATTAAGTGTCTTACCAGAGCTAGGATCGAATAAACAAAAGGTCATCAAACTTGGAATTTGTGCACCAATGTTGTACAATGAACAGGAACTTCCTTACAAAATGATAGAAAACCAACCCTTCCAGAAGCAAACCTAAACTAAAATAGAAAACAAACTAAACTAGAGTAGGAAAATGGAAAGACTACTCTAATATTTATAGGAAAGGCTTCAAAGAAACCTAAGGCTAGAAGTAATGCTTAAGGAACTGACCATTTACAAGAAAGAGGACATCCTCACCTTTTAAGGTCTTCAATCGAAATGCATTCTCTCCAAGAATTTCAGAAATTTGGAAAGGACCGAACCATATATTATCAAATTTCTCATGCTCTCCCTTCCATGCGCTTTGTCCTAGCACAGGACGAGGTCTGAAATATGAAAGGCTTTCACCTTTTCTATCCTGTCAAACCAAATTTTGACCACCTCTTGATGCTTGGAAAAGTTGTCAATTGCGTTGTCTCTTTTGTCTTCCAAATATAATAGTTGAGACAACCTGGCTTCTACATTGTTATCAATCCCTAGGTACTCTTGCATGAACTACAAGGTTGGAATTATCAGTTGTATGGGAAAAATGGGGTCAAGTCTGTATACCAAGTGATATGGTGATATTCCAATGGCTAACTTACATCTCGTGCGGTCTGCCCAAAGGGTGAACCCGAGTTAGGTATGCCAATCCTTTGGATTCTTATCAAGTAGCTTTTTGATCACTTGCAACAGGTGTTTGTTGGTGGACTCAGCTAGACCGTTTCCTTGGGGATAGTAGTTAGATGAGAATTTTAACATTATCTCGTAATCAAAAGCCTAGTTAGAAAATTTTAACGATGCAAATATAGAACAATTGTCACAAACTAAAGAATGCAGACAGCCAAAGTGTGTAATAATATTTTCTTCTAAAAATTTAATAACAACATCATCATTGCATTGTTTTAAATATTGAGCTTCAGACCACCTTGTACAGTAATTAGAAGTAGTTAGAATGTACCTGTGTTGCGTAGAGGAAGGTGGATTGATCATACCGATAAAATCAAACGCCCATTGAGCGAATGGCCTTACCTCCATGACTGGCTACAACGACATTGAGGGGATAGACTATCTCTGCAAATCTTCATGTTACATTGTAGGTTTGAGTTTCTAGCTTCTGCACTTCATCCCTTTTATGTTTGGGGACCTCTTCTTTGGGACCTATGGGCGGAGCATCACCTTTTTGTCTCAGCACATGAGTTTTCAATACACCTAGGTGTTTCTTACACACTTGGTTCAATGTTGTTCTGCACAGTGAGCATGTTATTTTAGAATGTGGGACATTATGAGCCTTGCACCAGTTAGGTAGAAGCAGGTCCTTAATGAAAATTCTACAATTCAAGTGTTGTGTTTGTTTTGCACATTTGTAGAAAAAGTCTCTGAAGCTGCTAAACAACTCATTTTCTTCTTCTGATGATACACCATCATCATGATCTTCTGTGACTCTTTCTAAATTTGAAACTAGCCCTCAACATTGAACCAAGAAAACTTCATTTGTTGGGCCCATATCAGCTTTGTCAGTTCCCATATCAGACTCCAAAAATAGAGTCTCATTGGTCTAATTATATTCGGTGATCATTAGCTTAAGCCTGGGTTCAGAATCAATTCGGATTTGGTTTGCTACCCCTCTCCATGGCAGCCACATGTGGATAAAGCTTGAGTATAGCCAGCCATTGAGGATGTAGGTCCAATCTCTACTTAGCAACATACCGTATGCCCCCAGAATGTCCACTACCTCGATATCGATGTACATCTAGATATGCGGATTTTCTATCAATTGCATATAGATATTATTTAACTCACGCACCACATTTACTTTAGATTTGTCTAATTGTGTCACTTTCCTGTTAGTCTTGGTGGGGGTTAGGCCTAAAGTAGTGCATATAAATAGAGGCATAACATTAGCTGAAGCTCCTGAATCTATCAGACAATTGTGCAGATTGTTACCAAAAATTCCAAGTGTCAGCAAGAAAGGAGGGGGTTCCAACTTTTCTATGAACAAATTAATGGTGGGTTATGTTGGGACTGTACCATTTTTTGTCACCTGATTATCTTGGGCTATCCCCCAAGTTCTATCTTCAAAACCAGTTCTTGTGGATTGACACTAAGGATTCCACTTGTGCAACATAGTTGACTGTTGCACCTCTAGCATTTGTTGGTCCTCTCTCTCTTACTTCATTGTTAATTTTGGTAGGTTGCTCTAGTGGAGCTCTTTGTCCCAAGTTCTCATCACCTTCCTTTTTCTGAACCGATGAACCTTCCTAAGGCTTCCCAATACCGTGTCTCTGACCTTAGAAACCCTCATTAGTTCAACAAGGGATAAACTATTTTTGACCTTCCTGAATTCATCTACTACCAATTGGCCTAGCCTAATAACTTCTGCATTATTGGAAAGCTTCTCTACTTGAGAATGTTGAGCATTTGTACTCTGATTTGGGCCAATAGTTAATTGGTTTAGGAAAACAGGTGCTTTAGGGAAAGCGTGCGCCTTTTGCGATTGACCTTGGTTTGTGTACTGTTGTGGCGCCCTTGGATAACCTGGGTTATTATTTACGTTTTGGTCTGGGGGAACTTGAATGTCCTTTGGAGACGTGGAGGTGGTATATGGTCCATTATTGCTATTCTGATTGTTATTGTTATAATACCCCTGGTTGCCAGGTTGGTATTGCTGGAAAGCGTTCACCTCTATGGGATGACTTGGATCTACCACCTCATTTTCATCCTGATTGGGGAAGAAAAAGGTCAGAATGTAGGTTTCTAGGACTAGAGTCGTATCATACCTAAGCGATGTAACTATCTGATATCTAGTAGGAGGGCGTGTTGATTGAGACACTGCATTTTCAACTTCCCACTGGAATATGTTTGCTGCCACTTGAAATTCATCACACTGTAGTTTTGAGTTTTGGTTGGTGTTATGCAATCTACACTAATTGGATAGAGCTTCCTTTGCTAGAAATACCTTGTCTACTGACCTGTTTTTTCGGTGCTGGTGGGTTATCTAATAGCATAGGAACTCCACCATTGTTAAGAGGGGTATTCCATATCTTAGTTGGCCTTTGATAAATCTGATTTTGATATTAATTTTGGTGTTGGCCTTGGTGCTGGTTCCTCTGGTTATTCTACAACTAATGGTTTTGGTTGTGCAAATAAGTGACCTCAGAAGAGAGTTTCCTCATTTGGTCAGTTAACTACCGCATTTCATCATTTTCCTCTTGTATCCTGGTAGATATTGCAATGTTCTATAGATACACGAGCTAGTTGGGAGGGATTTGAGTTATAGGTGGTCCAATATGGAGCACCAATTGATTTGTAGGCTATGGGGTTGATATGCCGGCTGCGGTATTTGATTCATGATAGGTGTTTGGTGAGCTAATGCTTGACTGATTCCTTGAATCTGATTGGGCATTGTAGGTAGTCCCGATTACAAAAATGGTCCTGCAATGTTCTGGCCTAAGCCCTTATTGATCTCCATGGCCTTGGCATACACCTTCGTTAATGTAGTTGGTGCAGAATGGGATTGTCAAACAAACATCACTATCAGATAATCTAGAGTTGAATAGTAAATTTCTCTTGTAGAAGCATCATTCACTACATATGGATCTTGCAACTGGGTGAAGGCCTTGTGAAATATGTTATTGAAAGAGCTGATTGGTTCATTCCCTTGTCTCTTCACTTCTATGAACTATTTATAAAACTTGGTGGGAGTTATGGGAATACCATACATTCTTGTAAAAGGTGTTTTCAACTTTTCCCAAGAATCAATGGACGATATTGGTAGGTGGATAAACCAGTAAAATGCATCTTCCCCTAACAAATAATGGAAGATCATAAATGCCACATCAACATACTCAATCCACCTATTATGCAATGCATCCTCAAATATTTTGATATGCTCTTTTGCTGTCCTATTTAGATCATTTACATGGAGAATTGAATAGAACTTATCCGAACTTTTGGGCATATCATGGTAGTTTGTGAAGACTATTAGGGATGGGTTGTCAACTAGCCAAGTCGCACCCTTTGGAGAAGGTTGATTTTGGGCCATTTGTAGCTGAATCAGTGGAATTAGAGGGGCTATCGAAGTAGTAACAACTAGGATTGTGTAAACAGTGCTCACTAGGATAACAAATTGCTAGTTTGACAAACTGGGTTCACTTGGGTTTGCAACTGTGTGGTAATTTTTATGCTTATAGAACTGTAATCCAACAAATCTTTAATGTATTGGGGTGGATCTTAAGACTTTTGAGTCTTTCTAGAGAGAAGGATCCAATTCATTCCAGCTTGGCCCTGCTTCTAGTGCCAATTCTGTTGACGTGGCTAAAGTCATGCTGCTAAAACTCTCTCTGATCAACGCAAAATAAAATGCTAAGTATCCTATCCTCTCTTGAGATAAGGAAATCCCTAATGCTATTTTAGTTGATCAATGGGGATGACCTCAAGGTTTCGATTGTCAGGTATTGACTGTAGGATAGCTCAACAATTTGATGTGTTTTGCTAGAAATACAAAGAGGACTTATATTAGACAGAATTGGTTTCGTTTGCACAGGTTCGCTAAGATCCTATAGTTTTGATTTCAATTGATTTTTTTCTATCTTAATACGATGCTGCTCGAACTTCAACTTTCAATAAAAAAAGGGAAAAGGGAAGGGAAAAGTGAGAGAAAATACCTAATTAATCTACCTAAAAATAACACCTTCAAGCTAATAGACATAAATCTTGTAATAATCAAATTTTATTTCGCCAGCAATTCGCACAACTACATAAAATTGATGCAATCTCCAAAGGGGAAACATATTTTCAAGTTTTTAAACATAAATGCTGAATTTAAGACATTCACACATTCTATTCTCAATAACCAATCTAAGCATACTAGTGAGTTCAGACTAACCATGCAGAGGAAATGGCAATCAACCAATACTTAATGGTATGAACTAAGATTTCTATCAGATATCAACTTGCACATATTATTTTATAAAACAAAATGCATACATAAATTTAAAGAGTGAAGAAATAAACCATGATTTCACATGAAATAGTAACAACTTCAATCTTCATTAAGTTTGAATATATTTCTGCAGAGGTTTTGCAACAATCCAAAATTTCTTACTAAAAAGAAGGAAGCGACTATCCGTTATGTATATTTTCAAGAATGGATGAATGACTAGGATTTGATTCTACAAGTGGCCCAGATTCATCCTATGAAACATGGCTGCCCATACCCATAAATGAAAAAAAAAATCACCATCAACCATAAAGTAACTAATAACTACCAATTACCACACATAAAGCTGCTCCAAGAAGTCCATTTGCAGGGAGCTCAAAAATTTACAATGACTTTGGTAGTTGGAAAGAAACTTTATGCTGAAAAAATGCATTTAGAATTTGAAAGAAACAAATATTTTCAAGAAATCACTTTTTCCTTCCTCGAGGTTGTCTTTTTCTCCAAAAATTCAACTTCCTTAGACAAGTAACCTTTCCAGATGTCCTGGTGTGTCGTGCATTCTTCCTAAACATATTCCTGAAATTTTATACAAAAAGGGAACAATTCTCATTAGAGGGAAAATGAGGATTGCACATTTTTGAACTACATGCCCTCAAGATGAGAGTCCACTATCCTTAGCCATTTGTGCCAATATAATTGTTGATCTTCAAAATGTAATATGTCTGTGTCCAGCTTGCTGATGCACTCTATGTCCTTCACAGAGTATGCAGTTTTATCTGGCTTCAACCTGGCATTCCATTGTGACACTACATCAACATCCTCCATGGTATCCGTCCAGCTGATGACCAATGCCTTATGGATATTTTCATCACTATTTTTGATATTGGACAAGTCCTCCTCGCATTCCTCCTAAATTTTCCTAATGATGTCTTCCATGTCCATCTTCATGTTGACAATGCAATACCACTCTTTCAAAGTATTGACATCATAGGGATCTAGGATAGGATGCAGTGCCATAATCTAAGTGTGAGTCCAGAAAAAGAGCCCTCAAGAGTGGTTGAGCTAAGCCAACTGTTTCCTAAATTTTGGTGTACTCCCTTTGTTCCTCCAACATCTTTATCTGTGCTGCTTGTATTTTCATTGTTACTTCAAACACATAATTAATACTCTTCTTTTCTTTTACTTTAATGCCTTGGATTCATTCCTTGATAGCCTTGGCAGTGTCACACACTCCTTCAAATTCAGATGTAGTTTTTTTTGCTAGTGCCAATGGGAGAACATGAGATTCAGTGGTATGATGCAGTGGTCTCAACAAGTGATCTATGTACCCTCCAGCTTGGTCAATATGAGCTCGGTACATATCTTTCTCAATGGTCATTTTGTCTAGCTGTTTGAGCATATTTTGCACAGAATCTTTGAATTCTTCCCTCTCCTGCTCTTTGGTTGCTTGCCCTTTTGGGATGGTCGTGACGTTATAGTTAGCCAAGGAAACCTAATCAACTGGTTTGTTTGCTAGTGGGGTAGCAATATGAATCGTACGATTCCTTTTCTTAGATTTGGTAATCTTGGAGTAAGTCTTTGTCTTTTTCTTTCCTTTAGCGTTTATTTATCCTATTGGAGAGAAGATGTTCTCCAGGTCAATCAGTGGCTTGACAACCACTTTCTGCTAGGCTCGGGCTATCAACCAGTCATGAGGAATGGTTTTCCTAGATGTAATTGCTATATTCCCACTCTATTATTTGGAGAGCTCAGATGACTCACCACTTATCCGTAACTTATCGGATATAGGAGGAATGGGTGCAGTATCGAATCCTTTACTTATGACTGATTTCTCTCCCACTTCATTGACCAACTATTGGGTATCCTCTAGAAGTGACTGCTCTTCATTTTTGTTGGGTTCTTGGGTTCTATCTTCTTCCATTTTTCCCTAAATCATGGTGTTTTCCTTGTTTCTACATCCTTGGTGCAACTCATGCCTTCTCTCTTGTGTGAGCTCTTGTTTACCATCCATTGATCAGGTGCAATCCCTCCCTCTTTGACCTAATTCTTAGGTCCACCTAAACCAATGATCCTTGCCTTTGATTCTTTCTCATTTTTTATTTGAGGATTATTTGCCTCTGATGCAACAGGATCATTCTATGAAGGTGGAGTGGGCATGTAATCAAGTTAAACCACATCATCCTTTGAACTGGGGTCCTTGGATGAGGAAGTAACCTTTGGCCTCCTGATTGGGATCTTTTCTCTTCTTTTCCTTTTCAACGTCTGAGTCCCTCTATTGGCTTTTTCTTTCTTTCTCTTCTTTTCAAGTTTCTCAAACTCTTCTTTTGTGTTGCTTGAGGTTTCTTTGTCCTTTGGAGTTTGAGAATCGAGAATACCCATCATATTGTATTTGAATTGGGTTTGTTCATGGGTTAGCCTCTCTATTTGTTGGGATAGCCAATTATCTGTGTACCTTCTTAAACCTTCCATGATCACTTCAAAATGTGTGATAGGGTTGTGAGTTCAATCAATGGCTGGTGGGAGGTCCTTGACTGCTTCAAATTCCCAAACTTGCAAGAAATTTCAAAAGTTTGTTACTTGATCCGGGACCTGGTGGTACTCATAAAGCCAAATTTTTTGAACACTCAACCTTGAACATTCCCGTCGATGAACCTCAAATTTGTCTGAACAATTTCTCCAATAGTCATCTATCGATACCTTGGCCTTATAATGCTTGTTGTAGGCCTTCTCTCCCAATCCATCATGGTCAAAGTATTTTCTGGAGAAATGCTCATGTAGGCAATAGGATGCTAATTTGGCAAATGATTCTTTAGCTTATGCCGAATTTGTGAAGTGTACATCAAGATTACCTAAAATCATGGGGAAGGTGAATCCTGACTGCTTTTTGTCCCTGAGCGTGCTGTCTATTGGGTGTGCCTGCCTTGCTACCTGCATGAAGACTAATCTGTGTGATGGACAATGTGGAAACCAGTATGGTGTTCCCTCAAAGCTTGATATTCTAATGTAGGTGAATCTGGGGAACTGGATGAACCATGCACCATATTTTCAAATCAGGGTGGTAGCCTGCTTTGACAACCTTATATGCAATCCTCCTTGCATTAATCTAACCAGGTGCGTTGTAAAAGAATCATTAACACTCTCGTATTGACCAATCACATATGCAATGTTATTCTTTTCTCTTTGGTCAATGTCATCGTAATGCAACTGAGGGTAGTAGTCATATACTTTCACTTGATTCAGACCATTCCCAATCTCACCTTTCTTGATTAAGCCCGACAGTGGCTGATGTCAAGCAAACGTGTAGGCCAAGTAGGAAGTCATGGAAAAATATTTTTTCTCTTCAACCTCAACCAGCTGTGTATGAATATTATCACTGATGATTTGAACCTAGTCGAACTTAGACTTGCCAATGAAGAATTGCTCGGTCAAGTAGAACATTCATTCCTAAAAAAGATTAGATTGAGGAAGTCCCATGACTACGCTGAGTAAGGTAATCATATCACCATACACATTGTGGAAATCACTTTTGAGGGTCTTTTTATTGATCCTAGTGCTTGGTGGTCTTCTCTCCTTGAACCATTCTTTGTTTATCAATGCTTTGCACTTAACATGATTCATGTCATAAAAAAATTGAGCTTCATCAATAGTTGAGGCAGTAGGATTATCAGGAAATGGTATATCAAATTCTTCCCCAAGGGCTTTAGACGTGAAGTCAGCCAATACCATCCGTTTCAATACCACTAATCTAGTTTCCAGCTGATAATGTTTACCAGCCTCAACCACTAATTCATAATTTTGCACAACCAAAGGGAAACCATTTGCCTAAGCAATACCACTCTCCATCATCCATTTGGGCTTGCCATAGACATTAGGAGAGTATACCCTATTCCTGAAGTCTTGAATATCAATATGTCCCTGGTCTGTATCTCCTATGTTGTCCCACACACTTTGGACCTTTGACTCTTTGACTCCTCCTCCTTGGTATTGATACTTCATTTTCTTGAACTTGCGGGCAATGTCAACTTTGGAAGTCTGTGACGCTCCAGTTGCATCAAGTTCCTTTGAAGACTCTGTCGCTGATTTAGGCATTTATCCTGTAGAACTAGACATGGATTACAAGACGAGATTGAGGTAAAAAATGGGTTACCAAGGCTAGAAGATGGCATTAGCACAAAAATTGCTAAATGGCGAGATGTCCTAGAGATAGAAAGCATTTGAAACCAGATTTTAAACAGTTTGAACTCTGATGTTTGGGGAATTGAGTGCAATTTAAATTTGAAAATTAGTTGGTTGGTTTGAGGGAATTTTCAAAATATTTTTGCTCATGATTTTGCTGATGCGGGAATCATAACGTTATCAGATTGCGTGACTCAACGTTTCAAGTTTTTTAGTTTTGTTTCACACTAATAATTTCGAAGATACTTCTATGTTTGCAATCTCTGAAAGATGAGTTTATGTTTTCCATTATGGACCGAACCTTTTGAGCTTGCCTAAGTTTGAAGATTCTTGACTACAGGGCCAATTCTGACAATTTGATGGTTAAGTTGGTGTTTGCTTTGGTTGCAATCTTTAAAATTTTACACAATGCAGCAACATAATAACCTTAGTTTTTGAAAGAAAAAAAAGACCATCTTGCAAAGTGTTAACCATTTGAAAGGGAAATTTTGTCTTTACTTGGAAGTGCAATGAAGGGGTTTATTGACTACAAATGTTGATGGTGCATTAAACTCACGTGGTGTGGTTTTGATCCTAACAATTTGGAAGGATCTTGTAGTTTTGGCCAAAGGCACATAATGAGAGAATGCCCTCCTTTGATGAATTCACCGAATCTTTCAATGACATTCGTGAGTTTTAGGCAATTTGTGCGATCTATTTCTTTGCTGCATTGCATCCTTAGCATGAAATTTTGGCGTGGAATGAGCGATTTTGAAATGTATGGGCCCTTTGATGGAATTCGGACATCTATGCTAGAGTGCGTGATTTCTTTTTGGCTTTGAGCATCTTCCATGCTTTATAAATTTGGGCCTTTGAGGGTAATCATAATATTTTATGCTTCAAATTACATCTTAAATTTTTTGGGTTGTTTAGCCGAAATGAGAGACTTTGCCTTTACTTGTTTAAATTGTACCTTCTTGTGGATTTCGAGTTCTTGGTCCAAAATGCATGATTTTGAAGTATACCTCTACTCTTCTCAAATTTGGGTTCTTTGACTATTTGGTGCGATTTTGCATTTTATGAAGATTTTGGCTTGAAACTATGTTCTGTGTGATTTTGCTCCACTTCATACTTTGGTATTATAAGGCGATTAGAAAACTTTTGAACTTTTTTGGCCTACTAATGCTTTTTGCGAGCTCGCACAGTAATTTCGGCTTCCAAGCTGACTTCGTGCGACTTTGGATTTAGATGCTTTTTATTTTCTGGCCTTTAAAACTACTTTGAGAATTTGCACAATTTAACCTTCTTGTTCAATTTTGGCTAAGAAGATGATTTTGCAAACTTAAAGTATCTTTGAGTTTTTTGGCTTAAAACAGTGTTTTGAGAGCCTTTAGACGTTTTTCGGCTTAGGAGAGTTCATGTTGATTTTCAGCCCAAAAGACCTTTTCATGCAATTTTACTTGTCTCTTATCATTTTTGGCTTAAATCATTATACGCATGAATTTGATCTTATCGATCTTTTGGCTTAAAAGCCTACACAACGCGATTCTAATCATTCATTTGTTTTCAGCTAAGAAGCCACTTTCGCGAACCTGACTCCTTGGATGATTTCTCAAGACTTCGACCTCTCTTATAATTTTGGATCCTAACATGATTTTAGGCTCTTAAGGATTATTTGCGTGAACTTTGTTGCTTTTTGGGGCAAAAGACTCTTCCGTGCGAATTTGAACTCCTTGATCCTTTCAGCTGACACTTTCCTTGTTTATTGACCTTTGAGATGACTTTGAAATATTTTAAATTTAATGTCTTTCCTTTTTTTTGGTTAAAAAGGTGAAATAGATAACTTGAAGACTTTGGGTGATTTTTAGCCTTGTGCCATTTTCGGGCTACAAGAAGACTTTGTATGATTTTACGTTGTTTTCAACCTATAAGGCCTTTTTGTAAATTTTGTCTCCCATTTCGGCCTAGTAGACTGATTTTTGATAGTTGGCTTGAATTTCGGCCTTGGAGGCCAAATTTTGAATTTCTAACTTTGCATCATGGCTTCAAAGCCGATTTTGGAGATTCTTAAGTTATCTTCAACCCAAAAGGCTATCTTGGGAGTCTTCCAAGTTGCCCTGCTCACTTGTCTTAATTGGTTTCAAGCTTGAAGTGTGCCTAAGATGATGATGTCGACTTGACATTATTTGTGATTTTACCTCAAGCTCCTCATTCAACTTTCATTTTCTGAACGAAATTGCAATCAACTTCCAAGGTGAATTATCTAGGACTTAGGAGTCAAGCTAGTTCAGTGTCATGCAAGATCATCTCATTTGTTTGAAATTCTTAGCTATTGAATCTTCTCTTTGAATTACCAAAACTTCCTACTCAGGACCTGAGCAAGGACAAGATGAGAATATGATGAAAGGGGGGACCTTGTTGACGACGGGGAGTGTGTGCAAGGCATAAAAGACTCTAGGTGGCAAACATACAATGGTAGGTGAATTGTGTATCAGAGAGGTAGTTGTCAATTATGTTGATATTAAATTTTGTTTGCAAAAATTATAGATCGATTGCAGAGGATTGCGGCTCGAAGCAGATCAAAAGGAACCGATTGGATCATTTATTGTAATTGACAAAATCAAGGCTGATGAACACGATCACATTTGCTAAATATAGTGAACGTGTGTTGGAAGGATAAAAAATAGTGGTGATATTTGATTTATTATAGGTTGTCAATCCAAGAAATGTGATCTGATTTGATTTAATACAGATCGTGGTCGGTGAAGAAAACCCTAGGCACGTAAAGTTTGAATTTCCGTTTTGGCAGAAAAGCATGAGTATAAATGTGTCGATCGAAGATCTAAGATGACGATGAGAAGGTGTGATTCTTCCAGGTGAGAGTTAATCAGTCTAAGTGTTGATAGAAAAAATATTGAAGTGACTGAGTGTTAGACGAAGAACTGGTTAGAAGGGTTTAATCGGAAAGGCTTAAGGTAATCGGTAAGCGGTTACAAAGTCTAACAGTTCATCTAACCGATAGTGTCTGAACTAGTAAGATAGTAGCAGAGAGTGAAGAAAAGAAGAGTGAGTATCAGAGGAGGTCTGACAAGGCATAAGCTGAGTAGAAGAGAATTCAAATAGAGAGAATAAAGATTCAGTAAAGAAGAGGTTGCGTGACAAAAAAGAGTTCAACCGATAGAGTAATTTGTTTGTAAGTGTTACAAAACTCATTTGTAACAAAGTGCTTATCATTATATTGATTTTATATATCATTGTATTTCACTGAGTGGGTGCTCGATTTAGGGGTTGGCGCTCCTTTGAGTAGGTGCCTATAAATTGCTAGGGGTTGGTGCTGCTTGGGTCAATGCCCTAAAACATTGTAAACTATTATTTTCATTATGAGGCTGGTTTGGAGTAGTAGATCTCCAACAACATTTCTTACCGAGGTTTTTCCCACATTGGGTTTTCCTTATATATATTGTGTTATGTGATGTGCTCTTGTGTGTGATTGCTTGTTAAAGTTTTCATTGTTCTATCGATTGCACACACACTACTTGCAATTGTTTATAATCATTGATTCACTCCTCTCAGTGATATCTTTGTTAGACAATTCAAATAACCAGAAGACAACTAAGAGGGGGGGGGGGGTGAATCAGTTGTCATAGATTACCAAAAAATTTAGCAATTTAAACTTTAATACCAGAATGCTTAAACTAAATACTAGAATAACAGTTAAACCAATTAAGCATAAACAATAATTAGAGAATAAATACCATCCACATGACACCAATATTTATACGTGGAAAATCTGGTAAGGGAAAAACCACGGTGGGAAGCCTACCCATAGTCAGATAATACTTCTGTAGTAAGTATGTGAATTGCAATTGAGGGGCTTGCACTTGCAGGAAGGCCAATAGCCTAGAGCACACTGCTCATCACAAAAAGAGTCTCATTGACTACATAGAAATCTAGACTACAATTCGAAAGAAGGAATGAACTGCAAAGACATCATCTCCTATGCCTGAGTACAGTTATGGTTAAGCTCAATAGAGGAGGACTAAATCCTCTTACATAAACCCAACTCAATCTCCAATGATCGACACAATCCTCTGCTTGAATGATATTACATTATTCTCACATTACATATCCATTTCCATTCCTATATCCTGATCCTATACCATGATGATCTACAATGAGATCTTAAATCATATATATACAAACCCTCGACCATAAACAATCAGGTCGACCACCAGACAATAAACTAATTACATAGTTATAAAACATGTTAGCCTTAGACCAAACAAATAATATCCAACACATAAGACATCCCAAAAACAAATTGAGAGGTCCAATCCACACATTACATTAAGCCAGTCCATAACCTAGATCGACCGGGACCCAATATAGGTCCACACGTTAAAGAAATGATCTCCATCTGTGAAGTCTTGAACATGATCACCAACAACATCCTGAATCTCCACCAAAAGCTACACCAACACCACTTATGCATATCATCAAAGATCTTCAACAAAAACTCTATTGGTGAAACCCTTGCCGGAACCACAATCCAAGCTTCCAAGTAAACAGGATAGCATCCAATCACCAGACCAAAACCAACTGACGGAATATGAACATGAGTATCATGAATAAGAAAATTCCATAACCAAACCATACCGAAGCCTACCAGATCATGCCAGATCCAAACCAACAAGAAACTACTCAACCTACCGGGACCAGAAGGGTGCCAGTAAAGCATCCTAGCATCTAGTGTTGACATCAATGACAAAACATCAATGCAACACATAATCAATTCCTCCAAATGGCCAACAATATCCCCCTTTGGCATTGATGGAAACACTAGATGTGAAAAACATCTAAGTTCCAAGAAATTCCAAAGAAGTCTCCCCAATGGAAGACAACCAATAATCTCCCACTCAAAGATATAGCAATGAAGTTTTGAAACAAATACCAAATCCCCCCTATGAATGATATCTCTGTAAAGCTTTGAATTATACATATATATCTCCCCCTAATGTATACAACTCCTTAAGTTTTTCTTTTTCACATCAATATCTCTTTCCCTAATGTATACAACTCCTTAAGTTTTTCTTTTTCACATCAATATCTCTCCCCCTTTGACATCAATGCCAAAAATCTGACAAAAATATCAAAGAAAAAAAATAAACCACTAAATCACAAAGATAACTACTCCCCTTGAGCAGTAGCATCCCCACATCAGTTCTAGAATGAAAAATATCTCTAAAAATGCATACCAGACTGATGCCAAAAAGCATCAATCAGTTCTCTGCTGGAGGGGCAGAAACCCCTAACCTGTCTCTCAGGTACTCAAATGGTTCTTTAGGAAAAGGTTTACTGAAAATATCTACAATATGCTCTTTAGTGTTCACATAAACCAATCTAACTTCATTTTCTTCCACCTTGTCCTTCAAAAAGTTATACTTGATAGATATGTGCTTTGTCTTGGAGTGAAATACCAGATTCTTTGATATGTCAATAGAAACAGAGTTATCATAGTGAATAACTACTAGTCTAGTGCAATGTAATTTGATATCCTTCAACATTTACTTCATCCATGAAACCTATGTGCAGTTAGTAGCAACAACAACATACTCAACTTTAACAGTAGATAAAGAAGTACATGATTGTTTCTTGCTGATCCATGAAACCAACTTCTTTCCAAGAAATAAAGCTCCACTGGAAGTACTTTTCCGATCATCAACATCTCCAACCCAATTAACATCCGTATATGCACATAAAGTAAAGTCATCATCCTTAGGGTACCACAAATCATATTCTGATGTACATTGCAAGTATCTAAAAATCCTTTTCACCGCACTTATGATTCTCTCTAGGATCACTCTGAAATCTAGATGCAATACAAACAACATTCATTATGTTAGGCCTAGTCTGAGTTAAATAAAGTAGACCTCCAATCATAGATTTCTATCTTGTAGGATTTACCGGTGCAGAAACATCTTTCCTTGTCAATTTCTCACTTGTAATCATAGGAGTACTTACTGGTTTAGAATCTCCCATACCAAATTTCTTCAACAATTCCCTAGCATACTTAGTTTGACAAATGAAAATACCTTTGTCAGTTTGAGTAATCTGCAAACCTAAGAAAAATTTCATTTCTCCAATCATAGACATTTCAAATTCCTTCTCCATATTTTTTGGAGAATTCCATGCATAACTTATCTTCACCTCCAAAAATGATGTCATCAAAAAATACTTCAATAATTAGTATGTCATAATCAATGATTTTATAATATAAATTATTGTCAGCATTACCCTTAGTAAAACTGAGCTTCAAAAGATATTTATCCAACCTTGCATACCACTCTCCAAGTGCCTATTTCAATCCATATAAAGATTTCCTTAACCTACAAACCATGTTTGTATCTCTGATAGTGAAAAACCATCAAGTTGTTCAATATAAACTTTTTCATCAAGATCTCCATTAAAAAATGCACACTTAACATCCATTTGATAAACCTTGTAGTTTTGATGGGTAGCATAGGTAAGAAATAATCTTACAACTTCAATCCTAGCTACAGGTGCAAAAGTCTCACCATAATCAATTCTTTCCTTCTGAGAATATCCTTTACAAACCAATCTAGCATTATTCCTTACAACTTGACCATCCTCATTCAATTTATTCCTAAAAACCCATTTAGTTCCAATAACATTCTTATTTTTAGGCCAGGGAACCAAAGTCCATGTGTTATTTTTCTCAATCTGATCTAATTCTTCTTCCATAGCTTTCAACCAATATTCATCTTTACATGCCTCAATTACTGATACCACTTCAAATTGAGAAATTAAACATACCTAATTAGTTGCTAGTCTTCTTCTTGTCATCACTCCGTTGTTCTTATCCCCAATGATCTGATCTTTTGATTGATTCAATCTCATATACCTAGGAGTCCTTTGACTCTCTATTCCTCTTCCTGGTTCTTCAATTACTATAGAATTTTATGATACTACCAGAGTAACTGGTTCAAAACTCTATTCTGGTAAAGGTGCTACCGGTTTAGATATAATCATTTCCACCGCAGGTTCCTTCTCATAAACTTTGATTTGACCTCTATTAAGCTCATCCACCTTGACATTCACACTCTCCATAATTCTCAGCAATCTCTTGTTATAACATCTATATGCCTTGCTTTCATTAGAATAACCTATAAATATGCCTTCATCACATCTAGGATTAAATTTTCCAATGATATCATCTCTCCTGATATTAAATTTTACTACCAAAGATTCTAAAATACTTAACTATAGGTGTATTGCCAAGCCATAATTCATAAGGCATATTACCAGTTTCTCTTTTGATATGTACTTTGTTGAATGTATAAACTATTGTGCTCACTCCTTCTCTCCAGTAGATATGAGGTAGACTAGATTCCATCATCATTGTTATAGAAGCATCCAAGATAGTTCTGTTCTTCCTTTCCACAACTCCATTCTGCTGAGGTATCTGGGGAGCAGAAAATTATCTTCTTATACCATGCTTCTCACAAAATTTATTAAACTCACAGGATGTGAATTCTCCACCATGATCTGACCTCAAACATTTAATTTTCAATCCTGTCTCAGTTTCCACTTTAGCCTTAAAGATTTTAAACTTTTCAAATGCCTCAGATTTCTCCCTTAGAAAAGTGACCCACATCATTCTACAATAATCATCAATGATTAGCATAAATTATCTATCACCTTGAATTTTTTTTAACTCTAGCAGGGCCACACAAATGAGTATGAATAAGATCGTGAACATCATTAGATTTGTCTTGTATACTCCTAAAAGAGGTTCTAACCTATTTATCCATTTGACATTCTTTACATACCAGATTATAGGGCTTCACAATCTTAGGTATATCTCTAACTGCCTTAGTTGAATTGATCTTTACAATGCAATCAAAATTCACATGACATGGCCTTTTATGCCATAGCCAACTCTCATCAATTTGTGCAATCAAACATGTCTTCTCACCAGAATTCAAATGAAATATATTACCTTTTGTCTTTGTACCGGTTGCAATGTCCAAACCAGATTTGTTAATGATTTTTCATTTTCCAACCTTGAACTGTAATTGAAATCCCTTATCCACCAATTATCCTACACTCAAAGTATTATGCCTCAAACCTTCAATATAATAAACATTGTCTATATTGTTCTTACCATCCAATGATAGAGTTCCTTTTCCTTTGATCATACTTGCTCTGTCATCTTCAAATCTAACCAGACCACCATCAAATTCTTGCAAAGATAGAAAATTCCCTTTATCTCCAATCATATGATGTGAACAACCATTGCCAATTACCCATTCATCATTGTCTTCAATTTTAGCAGCAAGTGCCTTCTCTTCAGGTATGTTCTCTTCCATTGTCGAAACATCTTCCTTGATAGCCAGAAACACCCATTCCTTCCCATTGCCCAAACCACTTGCAGAATCTTCTACCGGTTCACCATCAAAATTAGTAATGCCTTCCTCATCTTATATGTAGCATGATTTGTCTCTTTTTTTCCTGTACTTATACTTGTTCTGATATCTAGGGTTAGGCTTAAAATATCTTCTAACTCTTTCTTCAAATCTTGAATTCCTTTCAGGACATCTAGATGCAAAATGACCAATCTTATTACATGCAAAACATTTAAAAGGTGCTTTTCCTTCATACTTACTTCCTATCGGTCCTTTAGGTACTCTTCTAGCAAATAATGCTTCAAGCTTCTCAAACTCATCATCTTCTCTCTTCATATCATCCAATTCATTTGAATATAAAGCTTTCCAATCTTGCTTATCGGTTGTTGATGCAGATGCATGAAAGACAGTTTCAGACTTCACAACTCCAGAAGGTCCAAATTCTTCAAGCTCAAAAGCAGATAATTTCCCAACCAAGGTATCTTTGTTGACAGATGTATTAGCCATTGTTCTAAACTCATTAATAATAGTAGCCTTCATCTTGTAAGCCGGTGATAGGGCTCTTAGAACTTTAGAAACAATTTCATCTTCACTCGGAGTTCCACCACAACATTGAATTCCCATAACAATCTCATTTACCCTTTTCATGAATGTACTAATCCTTTTATCTTCTTCCATCTTCAGGTTTTCATATCTCACCCAGTAACCATCAAATTTAGTAATCTTCACTATAGGGTCACCTTCATTAAGAGTCTCCAACTAATCCCATATAGCCTTTCCAAATGATTTGTCAGTTAATCCCATTATTTGCTGATCAGAAAGTGCACACAAGAGGGCTTCTCTTTCTCTCTAATCATTCTCAAGCTTGTTATCCAAGTTTGCCAGAGGAGGATTTCCAAATGTTGGGTTGTGAAGTGTAACACCATTCTTTGTGATCTCCCAAATCTCCTTGCCAAGATATCTCAAATGAGTCTTCATCCAAATATTTCGTGCTGTGTAATTTATTCCATCAAGCCTAGGAATATCTCTCCGAAAGATAACTCCAGATGAACAGGATGAACTTGACCTATTAGTCACCATAGGATCTTCGTCAAGCAGTTAATATTTCTATAGAGAGGACCACAACTCTGATACCAATTGTTAGACAGTTCAAATAACTGGAAGACAACTGAGAGGGGGGGGGGGTTGAATAAGTTGTCATAGATTACTAGAAAATTTAATACCAGAACCCAAAACATTAATACCAAAATGCTTAAACTAAATACCGGAATGACAGTTAAACCAATTAAGCATAAACAATAATCACAGAATAAATAATATCCACATGACACCAAGAATTATACGTGGAAAAATCCGGTAAAGGGAAAAACCATGGTGGGAAGTGTACCCACAGTCACATAATACTTCTGCTGTAAGTATGTGAATTAAAATTGAGGGGCCTGCACTTGCAGGAAGGCCAACAACCTAGAGTGTACTACTCATCACAAAAGAAGTCTCACTGAATACATAGAAATCCAGAATACAATCCGGAAGAAGGAATGAACTACAAAGATATCATCTCCTATGCCTGAGTACAGTTCCGATTAAGCTCAGTATGGGAGGACTAAATCCTCTTACATAAACCCAATTCGATCTCCAATGATTAAAAAAATCCTCTTCCTCAATGATATTACATTATTCTCATATTACGTATCCATTTCCATTCCTATATCTTGATCCTATACCATGATGATCTACAATGAGATCTTACATCATATATATCCATACCCTCAACCATAAACAATCAGGTTGGCCACTAGACAATAAACTAATTAGATAATTACAAAACATGTTGGCCTTACACCAAACAAATAATATCCAACACAAAAGACATCCTAGAAATAGATTGAGAGGTCCAATCCACAGGTTACATTAAGCCGGTCCGAAACCTAGATCCACTGGGATCCAATATAGGTCCACACATTAAAGCAATGATCTTCATCCACAAAGTCTTGAACATGATCACCAACAACATCCTGAATCTCCACCAAAAGTTGCACCAACACCTCTTTATGCACATCATCAAAGATCTTCAACAAAAGATCTACCAGTGAAACCCTCACCAAAACCACAAGCCAAGCTTCCAAGTAAACAAGATAGCATGCGATCACCAGACTGAAACCAATTTACTGAATATGAACATGAGTATCATGAATAAGCCAATTCCATAACCAAACCATACCAGATCCAAACCAACCAGAAACTAATCAACCTACCGGGACCAAAATTTCCTGTAAAGAATCCAAACATCTAGTGTTGACATCAATGCAACACATAATCAATTCCTCCAAATGGCCAACAATCTTGTGTTCTACACTCTTACCTAGTTTTTTACACAAAAACAATCAATTCCAATCACATGCAATCAACAAGAGTGTGAGTCCAAGACAATGTGGGTCTTCCTTGTGGACAACAAGCCAAGCCCACTCACATCTCTAACTTTGTATGGGAAAAATGAATTGAGCGTAGGTTAATACACATGCTAGTCTAGGATCACTTTTCCTATATTTCAAAATTGAAAATAAGAATCATTTTTGGGTGAGAGTGATTTCTTGTGAACTTGGATGCTCCAACATTGATCTTTTTCAATATAGGGAATGCCGATACATTAGTGCATTCATGAAACACTTGGGAAAGATAAATTTGAATTAATGCCATCTTATGAATAGATCTATGGCATGCTAGTATGTAAGACAAGTTACTTTCTGTAGCATCCTAAAATTGCGACACTTGCAATTTCGACTGCATTTTGGTCTTCACGATGGCGACGCAACACGCAACCTGAATGGAGACCCTGAAACTTGCTCACGACACTGAAAACTGCATTTTTCAAGCACCCTGGCCTGAACCTCCTTGCACCCTGTTGTCCCGGGAGGTGGGACCAGAGCGCCCAGCGCCCTGGTCCCTCAGGACCAGGGCGCCCAGTGCCCTGGTCCCTAGGACCATGGCGCCCAGCGCCCTGGTCCCTGGGTCCTATTTTGGGCCCGGTCTCCTAAGGGGCTTGGGTCTTTTTGTTTGCAATTTGGAAATTAACTTTCCTGGTCGGCCTAAGGTCGGGAAAATCAGTCTATCAGCCCTAAATGACAAGTATATAAACTACATTTTCCTCTCTCATTTGGGTAGATGGAAAAAAGGTGAAAGCAAGATTCAAGCATTCAAGCATTCAAGCATTCAAGCATTCCTTCTAAGTCTCCATTCAAGGCTAAGTGTTGCATTCAAGACAAGGATTCAACCATTGAAGAGGAGATCACATATTACATGCTACATACAACATACAACATACAACATCTAAACCTTCGCACATAAGGATACAAACAGCCTTAGAACAAGGTATTAGTACTTGTTTTACATACATTTACATTTACAGCTCTTGCTCATTTCTTGGTTAATTCCAAAACCGGGGTTTGACCTAAAGGCAAACCCCTAATCCCTAACCCCCCAATCGTCTTCGCTTTTCTGTGTGTAGGTTGCAGGTACGCGGCTGAAATTGAAGATCTGGAATCCTTGTGCAGAGACGAACAGATCCCCCTTTGTTTCGCGGATTTTTCGGAGGACCGTGGCGCCGGGCGCCATCGTCCCGACAACTTTTGCTCAAATTTGCAGGACAGCGCCGTATCGACATTTTACTGCTAATTCCAGGTCCGCAGCTTCATCCTATAATCCGAACTCAGTTTATAAGCAAATCTTTGTCATTTTCTATGCATGCTTAGTTTAATTCTTCTATCAACATTCTTTACAAAAGAGGGTAGCCTTGCTGTCTTAACCCTTGAAACACATTTAGCATCCAATCTTGCATTGCGTGGGATTGGATCTAGTGGGTTTCAACCCCTCTTTTGAATGTAAAGTCTCTCCCCTAAGTGAAAACCATCGAATCCTAGCGAACCTCCCTTCTCTCTCCTCGGAGTTGGAAGAGGGGAGAACAACTAGGGTTCGATTGCGATTTTCCGCTTTACACTTTCTAATTTTGAGACCATTCTCATGTAGCACCCATCAGGATTATTTTTTCCCTAATATTATTTTATTATGGTTTTCTAAGCTTCCTTATTTTTATATATTGAAGGTATATTATATAGAAGCTATGATTATTGTAAATTAGTCCTATATTGTTGAAATGTTATCAAACCAAACAATATTATAAATGTACTTATTTCTACACACTTAGAATACAAGTTTAGTATCTCTTTGGTGGTGGAGTATTTTTCCACAGGGTTTCTCAAATATACCTCTAGTGCCATCCATGTGTTTGTATCGATTAATTTTATATTTTCATTATAACTGTTCACATAAATATTATGCGAAATGATACTATTGGTACTACAATGAGCCTTACATAAAGTTTGAAATCTTACATCTTGTCATACATTTTAAATAATAAACATTGATATTCCAAACCAAGACATCTAGTGTAAAGGAAAAAGTATATAAGAAATCAATTAATATTGTACCTAAAATGCGTAGAGAAATTTACTATAGGACTAATTTACAATAACCATAGCTTCTATTATAGGACAAATCAATTTAGATTATATTGGTGATGATCATCTAATATGCATGGGCTAATCTACTATGATTTTGGCTGGCATAAAGACATCAAAGTGGAAAGACTTTAATTGAATCCTTAAAAAACGATTCAAAATATTTGGGAGCACATCAAATAGAATATTAGCTCAGAAGTCTACTATTTCAAAATCCTCAAACAATATTCTACTTTAAGAATTAAGTCTAATTTTAATTGTAAATCTTATCAATAAAGTGTATGCATATATTTTGAGACCCCATTAATTAATAAAATAGCTTATTTATTGTTTGCTATGAATATAGTATAAATATTGATATTCTATTACATGAAATTGAGAGTGATTTGTTTAGATTTATATGATTAAATAAAATTTAATTAGATTTTCTATGATTGCATGATAAAATTAATAATTAAATTAAAAAAATGTCATACTATAATTTTATATTTTCAGTGATAAGATTTTAAAAATTGATAATTATACTACACCAAAATCTAAATGTTATTTAAATACTATATGTACCTCATAGAATTGAAATTAAAAAATATTAAAAAAAGATTTTCTTTTACGTAAAAAAATAAATATTTTATTTGTAATCAATTTTATAAATATTCCTCTATACATCACATGAATATAATTTTTTTTAGTATAAACATATAACATTCAATTGAATAATTACATTTAAATGTTAGGTTTCAAATTAATAGTTATTTATTCTAATAAAAAAATTAAAATAATTTTTTAGAATAAAAATACAAACACCATATTAAAACCCATGATGAAAAGACTAATTTTAACCATAGAAGATGGTTTCTCATACAATACTACATCAAATCATTCCTTGGATAATGAAAAGACTAATATTGTGTTATACCATGAATATTTGGAGAACCTAAACCTATTTTATAAATTATTATTTTTAGATTCTCTTCTACCATAATATCACATTCTTAAAAGTTAATTTATATATTGACAATTAGCTTCAACTAAACATATTTCTCCCGCCGCTCCTTTTGTGGCCTCATCTCCTGAGGTCCCCTCTTCCACTTCTCCTATTTTGCAACCATCATCCCCTGTTGTTGGATCTACTTTTGTTGTTTTTTTTTCATAGCTTGTTGTTTCTCTACAACAACCTCCTATTGTTTTGTTACAACAACCTCCTATTGTTTTGTTGCAACAACCCGTTGACACCTCTATTTGTAACCCTACGGGGTCCCTTCCGGTTGATCTCTCTTTTGATGGACCTAATGACAACATTGCCTAGACTATGGTTGCTCGTAGGAGGAAGGGGAACTCTTCATTCTTTTCCCAAACCCCCCCTTGTTGGGGTTTAGGTGATTCTCCCCCCATTGAGTGGGGTCTTTTTTGTCCTTCAGTTGGATAGGATTCCTTGCCTGTTTGACTATATTTTTTTGTTACCACCTTTGGGCTGTTGTTCTTTTTACCAACATCATCCCTCTTGATGTTGCTTGTTTTTTGTTGATAGTTTTTCACTATGTTAAGGGTCAATGCCCTGATTAACACTGCTTTACTAATCAAAAATATATTGCATATGAAATAAAATAATTATGCTCATATGAAATCATCATAATTTCATTATATGAAAAAATTAACACAAGGAAAATATCATTATGAGACACCCTTATGAATTAAGATGATATTTTTGTATGTAATCTACATCAATATTAAATGTATGAATCTTGTAAGTTATCTATGAATGTTTGTAGTGTTCTAATAATTATACATGTACAATTAAGAAGTGATGAGATATGTTATATAATCTAGTTCAAGATTGTAGTTAAAAGAAAACTAGCATAATCCTTAGGGTATAACCACACTTAAGATAATTTTTTCGTCAGTTTGAACAAATTTTTTTACTTATAGTTTTTTATATTTTTAAACATTATAACTTTATATTAATTAAAAAGTAATGAATGTTGATGTAATGCCCCACCAGGAAACCCCGAAGGGATTAAGATAAAACATAAGAATAGAGTGCAAATATTTTTAAAAAAAAAGTTAAACACAACACAATGATAAAACGAGATATCAAAGTTCATATTACACAACGGAAGACATCAACTAACACCTAAAGAGTTTCCCAATGTGATTACTTAATTCCACATTTCACTTAACTCACACTAATAAATCCAATAAGCTGATTATCTAATAATGAGATAATTCTTAAACAAGGACAATTTCTTTCAGTAAGATAAAAAAATATGGATTACAAGATAAGGTTCATCCATTAAGATCTATTCATATCTTACGTTCAAGCTTTTCATTAAAATATAAGTCATGCATCTAATTTAACAACACACTTGAATTTCATCATATACTAATGAGAGCTTCCCATGCATACTTAATTTCCTTAGCAATAATTGAATATATTCCAATGTTCTAATCTACATTCTTTCATGATCCAACTTATTGTATTTTAAAGATGATTGCATACATGCATCTACGATAAATCTCATCTAATCCACCTATACATTCTATCAAAATGTCATCCATACATGCTAACACTAAACATGAAACATAAGAACAAAAGCATCACATAACACCAAGATGATCTCAGAGTTCACCCCTAAAGGGCTACATCTTCGGGTCTGCTCAACTACAAGACAACTCTGATAATTAATAAAGTTAAGAATACATGAGGTTCACTTCATTTACAATCATTCCATCAAGGTGAATGTAACCAATATATAAATGATCAAATCGGTCAATAAATACATAAATGATCCCTAAATAGGAAAGGATCCAACTGAACATAATCAAAGCAATTACCAAGGTCCACTGGAGCATCCACAAAACTAGGTCATTGCAACCCAAGGTCTAGCATGATATCAAGTTCTCACAAGGGCATAAGCAATAGGACGACTCCACAAAAGTGCTCCTATCAAGACAATGCAACAACACACTAGCGAACGTAAGGGACAAGTGTCATCACACAACCTGGTATGGTTACCATGGCAGGTCTTCATAGGTTCCAGCCCCATCCATTGGGTTACCCTAGCAACCTAATCTGAACCTCTGGCCCATCCAAGCCTCACGTGGACCCACACATCCTTTTGTGAAGACAAGAATGATGGTTTGCCATTTCAGGCCTTCTCACTACATGCCAAGTCTATGTTAGCACTCATCCCATGTGTGAGGCACAATTATCTTGCTTAGTGATTCATTAACTAACTCTTTAATATATTATTAGGTTATCACTTATTAGACTCACTTTTGATGGGTTACCCAACAGCCACTTTGGGTGTAGCCCCCAATCAAAAGCCACTTTCCCATACGACACTAGACTAAACTCAACAAACTCATAAACCAAGAAATACACAAGGTCAAGGAACCAGAGTTCAAAAAAGAGGAAACAACCATTTGGTCAAACACGACTTCATATGAGGTGCATTGATAGACGGTACTCTAACTAGAGACCTAACTAGCTATGGTCAACCACAAATCATCATTTGACACCTGCATAAAGGATACGACCAATAACAATACCACAAAAAAACAATAGTCAAACTCGAGACCGAAGATAGAAACAGGTACCCCAAATCAATCCATATGATAGGGTCCTATCAAACAAAACAAGGTCTTGCCATTACTTAAGCAAAAACGAATACATAAATTAAACTTGCATAGGTAACAACTAGAAAAGACAATTTTCTTTCCTATTGATTTAATCAATTAAAAGTCGATCAAGTTTTCTAAATGATCTAAGTTTCCAAAATACACTAACAGGAAATCATCATTACAAGGTGAATACAATACCACAATTACAATAGTACCATATGTCCATTTCTCAAAACAGAGGAAAAATATAACTAAACCACTTATTTTAATAAATGAAAATATCAATAACTTACCAATTTTTTTCCAAATGATACTTTATTAAATTTCCAATAATCCCAATAGCATATCGTTTAAATTTTCAAAATGTCCAATGATAAAATATTCCATTTTTCAATTACTCAAATACTATATTATTTCATTTCTAACATTTCGAGATGACTTATGATCATTCAATTCTTCAAATAGTATGTTCCTAAATAATGTATTATTCAAAGTTTACCAACTAAAAAAATATATATTTTATCTCAAAAATTTTCCAATTAAAATAATACTCTATCTTTTCCAAAAAGATACTTTCCCAAAACCCAAAATTAAATATTAATTTATATATTCATTAACCCATGATTAATAAAATATACACAATTAATAATTGGTTATACACAATAATCTAATTAAATATTAATTAATATATATATATATATTAATCTTCATTAATAAAATATATATATTAATAATAATTTGATACTGCACAAATTTGCAATTAAATATTAATTAACATATATATATGTATATATATATATTAATTTTCATTAATAAATATATATTAATAATAATTAATAATTAATTAAAAAACTATATTAAAAAAAAATACTTTAAATTTAATATATATATATATATATATATATATATTTTTAAAACAAAAAAAAAATAATTAAAAAAAAGGTGAAGAGGGTAGCTGAGCCCACCTCCCTTACACGGGGGTTGGGGCGACCGTGCCCTAGTCGCGAGGCTACGGCCACCGCGGTGGACGTAGGTCCCGCAGCGCCCACGCAGTGGATGCGGGGGACCCTGCAACCACCGCAGGGGTCACAGCTCCCTACGGCCACCGCGGGGGTCAGAGCTCCTTGCAGTCGCCGCCGGTCGCAGACCCGCATAGGGGAGAGGAGGTGCGGGTTGAGCCTCAGCTCCCCACCCTCCAACCCCAATATGATATATTTTTTTCAAACAATTAAACTTTGATTTTAATATAAAAATTAATTTTGATATTATATATTTTTTTTCTAAAAAGAAAACCCCCCATTTAAAAAAAAAAATCAGTCTCATACTGAGACTTAAAATAAAAATTTCCAGAATGATTAAGGTTTTTAAAATTTAGAAGAATTTGTTGAATAACCCACCAAATAGCAATTTTTTGGGCATAAGGAAACTCATTTCTCATACAAAGATTCAAGCAATCAGCCAATCTTAACTAATTTCCACTATAATTCTTAACCTTGAGGGCAATCAATGGAGAATTTAAAACAAAACTGCATGAAGAAAATCCAAGGGCCCCCCCCCCCCCCTCCCCCCTTTTTTTAAACAATTAACCAAATTGATAACAAATTCCTACCTCAATAAGCATTCCTGGAAAAGATCTGATGGAGAGCCCCAACCTGCAGCTCAAGAAATCCTTCTCCTTCCAAAATCCCCAAATTTTCCATTCAAAAATATTTTCCAAAAATATTTTTCCAAAAGAAAACAACCTCCCATATTTTCCAAAAATCTAGGTTAAATGGGAAAGGTTTGGCCAAATTTTATTTTTATTTTTGGAATTAAAATATTTTATTCAAAATAATTCTCCAAAAATCATTCTTTTCCAACTATATCAATATATTAACTTGCTTTTCAATCTAAAAATTGATTTTCTTAAATAACTAAAATTAACCTTTCTATTTCAAAAAGCCAAGAAGATTAAATTAATTTTATTTCAATTAAAATTAGATCTTTCTTTTCCAACAACATAAACATATTAAATTTAACATTAAATTTAACCATTTAATTGAACTTGCTCCTAATTTAAATCGAGCAATTCAAATTAACGATTAATCGCATAAAGAAACTTTGTTTAATTTAGTCCCTTAATATTTAATGCACAAACACATATTTAATCAAATTAAATACTAAGGACTAATTACCCAATTTAACCATACACACAAAACACGCAACCTAAGAAGCCAAACAGACAGACGAGCCGCATACCAACGACGACTAACGACACTCACTTGAGCATGACTATGGTGAAATGAGGGTCTTACGACCACCTAATCCAACTCTAAGGATTAAAGAGGTACACTCAAACTTGCAAATTCAGGCGGAGACGAACCTCGCACCCATGAGGCACTGTACCTAAAATCTCCTGCAACCAAGAGTCATACATGCATACATATATATACTTAATGAAAGTGTTAGCCCGAGATAATAACATGAAATAGGAGAATTAATAACTTGCATACCAACTGGTGTAAAAACCACATTAACAAGTATGCACAAAAATCAAAACATCTGACTATAATCATTATATTATGATAAACTAATCAAGGTCACACCAAGATTAGAAATTGATTAGGGCAGGGGTACTACAACTGATTTCAATTACTAATCTCACTAATAAGAACTAATGCCATACTCACTAATGCTCATTTTAGTTTATCTATATATGTTAAATCTCTTAGTTTTTTTATAATATTCATTAATGATATAACATGATTTTGTAGCTAAATATGAACCTATTAAATAATAACATGTATGGTTTGATTCACAATATTATACTAGATATTGCCACACTTATTTTTCCAAGTGTTCAAACTTGCCACCCTTCTTCACTCAAATATTGTTTAATGTGGTTAATTTAATGCTACAAATTCTCATTTACTTTTAATGAAATATATTCTTTTTCAATTAGATAAAAATTTAGAATTGTGTCATACTGTAAATCAACAAAATAGTTTTAAGCAAATGAATTTCACTCAAAAATTACTTGGCATCTACATAACATAAAGAGTTTTGAATTTCATTCAAAACTATCATACATATGTATTTTAATTTAAAAATACAATCAAGTTTGATTTACATCCAAACATTTGGATGAAAAAGATTTTTCTCAAAAGTATTTCATCAAAAATAAAAATAAAAATACCTAAACTACTTATGACGACTTAACTCCTCTTATAGAATAAATTTAACAAAACCTCAACTCAACTCTAGATTTTTCTAAGCATGGATACTTTCATAAAAATATGAAATATTGTTTTTGTAGAACTCAAAGTCTAGAATTTTAATTATCTTTTTTATTTTAAAATTAATTTTATTATTATTTTTTATAATTTTTTGTAATTCAATTTTTATAATCAAAATTTTGGCTATATATATACACATGATATAGTAGAGGAGAGAATTTTATCCAAGAGAACATAATTTAAAAAAGATAAAAAAAATTAAACAAAAGTTGACATCCCATGAAAATTATGATGTTTTGATTACTTTTGACTTAAAATCATTAAAAAAATATTCATCAAAAAATATATTTTTTCCCATGTTCTATATTTTTAAGTTATCTATGTAGAAAAAAAACAAAGAAAAAAATTGTTCTTTTTAAATTGTATTGTCCCATAAATATCACTTTTTAATAAAAAACTAGTAATTAATTTATTTTCTCTTAACTTAAAAATAAATATATTTGACTATTCTTTTAAAATAAAAATAAAAATGTAAACATAAACTAAATTAGCATTTATGCATTTCATTATTATACACCATTTCAAATTTTAGATCATAAATGTCACTTTTAGGTGGTCGAAGTTGAAAAATTATATGAGTTGGTCATTTTGTTTATAAAAGTGTGACATAATTGTAAGCTTTTACCTAAATCCCTTCCATTATTTATGAATATTATACTATATCCTTAACCATACCATTTATGCATGTGAATCATCTAATGATTAACCACTTAATCACTTCACTCCTATTCATCACCATATACTTCATATGAATCTTCATCCAAGACACATGAGACTAATAATTTATGATTATTATTACTAAAAGTTTTATATTACCAACCAATCAATACATATTCCTTAATAAAATTAGTGAACTTTGTTACCAACACAATTATTCAAATTCAAAGTTAAAACTAGAATCCCTCAAAAACCCTAAGAAATCATCTAAATAAACTTTCCCCAACTTGGTTATTAGCACAACCGTTCTAGTAACCATTGGATATTAAACTTATGGAACTTTTTTATCCATTTGGAATCCTAATCAACCTCTCTTTCTTCATTACTATTCCCCACCTTTCTATTATCATGTTGAGTTTAAGGTGTCTCAACCTTAGGGTCAAAACATGTTTATTTTATTTATTTTTTTCTCCCACTTTGGAAGTCCTAAAGTTTAGGGAACTAATGTCATAGGTTTCTATGTTGAGACTATAACAAAATTTTATTATGACTATGACTGTTTTTACTTTAGTGGTAGAGTCATGGCGAGTTATTTTTTGTCAGTTTGCATCTATGGTTTGAGTTCACTTTTGACAAGTGGTGTGAGGTCAAGAATGCACCTATTTTGTCATGGTAACTTCTACGTTGTACTTACATTACATTTGACAAGACGAATGCTATGGAATAGATAGGTGTTGTTGCTTCCAAAGTTGCTATGTGCAACATGTTATTGGATTAGCAAGGTGTTTCTTGTGACACAACTTACCTCTTGGGCATTGAATATGGTTTTGGAAACCATGGGCACATACCTCTTTGTGATGAGATCTATTTATACGTTGATGCTTTATTTGTTTAGTATACGACAAGTTGATTATTTCTAAGACGTCCTTATGCTGCGAGAATTGCTCTTAAATTCTCTAATGTAGCTACTCTTGAAGAGCATTGACTCTATGCAGTGTATTGTAATTGTTTTTATTTCTAATAATATAATTGGTTTTGGCTTTTGGAGTGTGGTTTTTTTCTCATAAGGGTTTTCCCATGTATTTATAGTGTTGTGGTGTTATTTGTTAAATTTGATTTTACATGTGTTTATCTAATCTGCAATAGTTTAATAGTTTGTAAGAAATTTCTACATCAACTCTCTTGTTAGATTTAGCATTGGAAGCGTTATTCTACACTTTGTCTTCCTTTCATATCATAACACCATGTTTTCTCATTTATATCTTTCCCTCTAACATTCATCTATTATTTTTAAAATTTGCAAACTCACATCATCAAATCTTGTTATATATTTGAACCCTCATAATTCAAAAAATATTTTTCAAGCAAATGTGGTCTTATAATAAAAGAATAAGCAAATGTGGTCTTACAATAAAAGAATAAGGAGAAGTAGAACCTAATACATGGATAATTGGGCTTAAATAGTAATATAATGAAAAAGTGGGATAAATATTCTCTCGCTTATTGTCTCAAAAACATTTTATTGGATTAATATTATGTCTACTAAGGGAAATATGATCCATAAGGATCTTGAAAGAAAAGTAGTTTGATAGAGTGAATCTTTTTTTAAAGAAAATAATCATAGAAATTGGGAAAACAAAATATTGCTTCTCGTTGGGGAATTTTTTTTTAAATGTTGGTTCCCTTGTAAAGTTGAGTTAGAAAGAACTATGATCCAATAAAAAATGTGCCAATTTGTATGAAGGGGTTGTTTCTTCTCAAAGGAAGAAGCAAAATTTGAAAGGATAGAAATAACTTTTTTTATTCAAATTCTACAAAATTAGGTCCTTTTAGTACATTAATAGGATTTTCAAACATCTATAAAATTATATGTATATTAAAATGGAATTAATTGAATGATTATATAAGTGTTTTAAAGTGATTTAATTTGAGCAAAATCAATTATATGAAAGATTGGTCACTTTGTTTGAGCATATAAATGAATAATTATTATATGCAATGTCTTTATTTTTTTAATTTTTGAGTCTAATAAGGTTTAGCACATGAAAAATTTACAAATCATCAACTAATTTTTTCTCACTAATGTGTTTCCTAAGTAATAATCTACTGTTCAAAAAGATCTTTTCTTCTTTACTCTATTTCATTTCTACACATAATATTAAATTCTATAAAATAATTTGATAAATTTAAGTGATCATATCCTCTCAACAAACATAAAATATGATTAACATATAATGAATTTTTTTTACATAGAGATATAGAAGAATTAAAAAATTTAATAATATCTTTCTACATTAATCATGATAGAAAGAAAAACAACTTAAAAATAATCAATTATAAAGTAGCAACAAAATTCATAATAAATAACCCTTATCACGTTAATGTAAGGAGAATCTAAAGAAAAAGAATAACCATGTATGTATAACAAAACATAATTTTATTAATTCCTATATAGAGAAGAGGAATCAAATGACCATTATATATTCTTAGTCACTAATTTTTTTATTTAGCATCAAAATTAATGTATAAAATATTATTTTAAATGAGAATGATAACCCAAAAAATAGTAACCAAATGAAAAAATATGCTTTGTAAATGATTTATGTCTTGTTTGTGAAAATATTCACAAGGAACTATAATCTACCACCAACCTTATAATAAAAAATAAACACACTAAAAATCTTTGAATGGATTGTCCACTTATGAATAATCCATCACCAAATGAACTCCTATAGCATCCAAATATAGTCCACTCCTTCCATAAAACCCAATAATTTTGCATCCTACAGATGGTGTTACAAAATCATGTCCTCCATAATTACCAAATGGGCCATACTTTTTATGATTGGTGTGGAAAGTAAGAGATGTCACCAAAATTAAATCATTGAAATTATAATATTTTCCACTAATTGACACTAGTACTTCATTGGGATAATCAAACTCAACCTGAAAAATATACGAATAGATATATATTTTATTAGAAAGATGAAATGAGGTCTTCAAAATAAAAAATATATTTATATATATATTTTTTTAAATAAAAAACATTTTAATTATACATTTTCATCCAAAAAAGATAAAATATAACTTAGATTTAGTGAAATATTGATAAAGAGGTAGATAATATTGTTCTATTTTTATTTTCATATAAATATCATGGTGGCATTATACTCCTTATGACTTAACACAAGAGGTTAATTTAAGCTTACCTTATATGTTGTTTGGTGGGAGAGTAAAATTTAATAGTTTTTTAAGATCTCAAAGAAGTAATATGAATATTGTTGGAACTTCAAATATCTAAATAAGAATTTCATGAATTGATCTTCTTAAGATATAATTGTTTAATGAAGTTATTTATTATAGTATCTAGAGATAAAGTCTTTGGAATATCATTGTGAATTTTTTTTAAAATTACATAAATATAATCAATCAACCTTCTATTTTGGAAGGAAAAGTTAAATCTTGATGTATTCAATAGTATTATACAACAATGTAGACTAAAAAGTAAGCTTAATGTAGCATAGGTGATCTAAAAAGTATATCATTTTTCACATTTCATGTCATGTTATGAGAGATTGAAGAACTATTGGATTCTAAGAATGTTTAGGATCATATGATACATTGATGTGCGTGATTAAAACAAAAAATTAAAGACAAATTTCTTATATTAATGAGATCATCTATTTCAACAGGAAATGAAAATACCGTCTATCATGAGAAAGTAATCATAAATTACAATGAAAGAAAAAATAACATAGTAAAAATATTTCTAGACTACGAAAAATATAAATACCTCTATGTTCATAAGTAATCAAATTGTCATGATAGTTTGTAGGCATCTAATGATTTTCTAGTTAGGAAAAATTTTCATTTTGGATATATTTTAGAATCTCCATATATTATATTTAGTGGACAATATATAAAGTATGATAAATTGATAATAGTAAAATTCTAATATATTTCTCCATGTAAATACTACGTCACTCATTTATTTATTTATGTATCCATATTCGTATTGTTGGTTTTGTAGATTTGCGAAGAAAATTATATACCATGGATTATAACTCTCATTTAAATATTGAGAAGTTCAATGGATATAGGTACAAGATGTGGAAGTTAAATATGGAAGATATCTTAGAAGAAAGAGATTAGTCATTGGAAGCTTACAATGATTTGAACCCATCCAAAATGTTTGAGGAAGGTTAGTTAAATATTGATAAGAAGAAACAAGGGATCATTCAAATTTTTCTTGCATATTTTCTCTCTTGAATGTTTTAGAGGATACTACCATATACAAGTTGTGAAAGAGAGTAAGTGATATTTATCAAACTAAAAATCTTACTAATAAGTTGTATTTGAAAAGATGGTTGTACTCATTAAAAAATGAAGGATGACTATTTTATTGTAGATCATTTAAATTATTTTAATTTTGTTTTAATTAATCTTGCATTTGTAGATTTTAAGTTAGAAGAGGAAGATAAAGTCATCTTGCTACTATTTTCTTTACTCAAATCTTAAAAAAATCTAATTATTGCTATTAATTGTAGTGGTTTAGAGATAAAGATGGATAACTTCCTTGATACACTTATCTTAGAATAAATTGGAATAGATTCCAAGAATGGTGGCTCCCAAGATGCATTGCATGTGTGAGGAAGGTCCAAAGAGAAAGGAGGGCCTAAAGGAGATAAGAAAATGATAAGTAAAAAGGATGTTCTAAAACCTGTAGAAAGAGAAAGAAAACTTGTTGGAATTGTGGTAAAAGGGGACACGTGAAGAAGGAACAAGAAAAAAAGAAAAGAAAAAGTGTAGATTCCTCCATTGAGGTCCTTGAAATATAATAATAACGATACTTTGTTTATTTCAGCAATCATTATTAGTAATGATTATTGGCTTAAGATTTATTCAAGTTGCTCCTACCACATTGATGAGCTAAGATATTAGCTCCTTTTATTCCTAAAACTCAAAAGTTTTGTCACGTTTTGATTTATATGATGGGATGGTAATTATGTATTAAAGTTTGACTATATGCACTTCAGATGTTAACTTAGCCCATTAAATCATGTTTTGTCTTTCCCAGTTATTCTTGCAGCCATGTGATTTATTCTTGTTGCCATACGGATTACCATAGGCGATATTTGTGTGAAATTAATAGATGTTATGATTAATTAAAATAGATATGTGTATGCTTGTATGTTCTCTCTTTTGAATTGCAGGAATAAATGAGATGCTGCAGAGAACGTTGTCCTGTCACGCCAATAGCAGTTTGAGATATTCAAGGAGGTGACTAAAAGTTCAAATCAATGAAGAGGATAATGAGCGTAAGGAACGATAGAGGATAAGTAGGCACGCAGAACTCATTTGTGTCTGACTCTAATGGGCATCAATCTTATAATACCACCACTTTATGTTTTGGCTGGTTTGGTTTAGATCCATGTTTTTAGTGGCTTAACTCCGACTGTTCTCCTTCATGAATGTTATTCGCCTCTTCTCATCAGCCTGACCTTGATTGTAGGAAGTTATTGTTCTGTTTTAAATAAGTGTATCTCTTTTATGAGTTTAGAAAGAAAAGAGAAGGAAAAAGAGAAGAAGATTTAGAAATGAAGTTGCAGAGTATTTTAATTTTCTTTTCATTCTGAATAATGTATCGACTTTTGAGAAACAATGAATAAAGATATGTTATTTTGAGCACTTAGAGTTATTTTGGAAGCCTGGAAGAACTCATCCAAGGGGGCCCACTTGGTGAGTGTTCCTGTGCCTTTGTTAAATTTAGTTTTCTTCTTTCGCTGCAGTAGACGTCCTTGCATTGACTATTCCTGTAGCCATTGGAAACAAATCCATTGATTGTTCCTGCAACCAAAGCAAACAAAGTAATTCCTATTTGGAATCTTTGGACTTAGTTAGTATTTCTTGAGTGAAATTTATGTTAATACAAAGTTTTTCCTGTAGCCATTCAGTTGTTTTGATTCTTGCTTACTTTTCCCGCATAGATTTTAGTTACTGCAGTAATGCAGGGTAGCTATCATAGGAACTTAGTGCATATATAGTGCAGACTCATTTCAGTATTACGTCCCTAGGTTGACAATCAAATGAACTTCAGCTATGGAGACAGTAACTTCATAGAGTGAATGTCGAAACTTTGGGTTGAGACTTTAACTATAGTTATTATTCCTATTGTTGGACTGAATATTTTTGGCGTCATTGCCGGTGATTGTGTCAAACTAAGAACCTATTATGGTTATTATCTTTTTAGTTTTCAGTTTAGTTATTTTTGATAGACCTGATTGTTAAGTAATTTCTATGAACCTGCATGCATAGCGAAGAAGATATGCTCAAGGTAGATTCCTCCCTAGTCATCCTAATCATGCAAGATTTGACCCCTCAGATGTAAATCCTTTTTATGAACTTTATCAAATCCCAAAAAATTTGAACCATCTTGAATCTAAATTTCTTGAGAACAACCTCCATTTTCTCTTTGGACCTCCAGAAGAAGAACTTCATTTAGTGAATTCTCCCACAAGCCCAATGCAAGGAAATCCACCTCTTGGTGGGAATAATCCACCCCCACCTTTGGCACCAACATTTGAGTTTCCTATCTCTGATCAGCATGATAATGCTAATCTCAAGAACATTCCAGCTTCTTCCCTCCCTAAATTCTATGGATTAGTGACAAAGGACCCAAACACATTCTTGTTTGAGTTTGATTTCCTGCCACTTTGAAAGAATCATCTTTAAGATGGTTTATGAGTCTAGGGAGTAGCACAATCACTACATGGGATGAGATGAAATGATTGTTTCTCACAAAATACAAGGATTATTGTAGAGACATTGATTGCCATGGGGATGATATTTTTAGAATGACACATAAAGAAGATGAGAGTCTTGAAGATTATCTAGAGAGGTTTCTATTCAGTGTCAAAAAGTCCAAGCATAGCACTCTAAATGAAGATTATCTCAAGCTGATATTTTTGAGAGGAATCAGTGATGAATGCACATATGCTTTTGATCTTATGGGAGGAGGTGACATAACACAATCCACATGGAATGACATTGGACAAATTTGTCAGAAGTATTCCACATCTTCTTCTAAGAAAAATAGGCATTTCAAGCCAGGAGTTTCTTCGTCAACATTTGGTAATGGAGTTTCTAGAATGGAACTTAGCCATTTGTTGAAAGACTTTAAGGAGGATATCATAAATAATATGGTTACTCAATTGGACACACTCTCAGCTAAGACGAAGCATAAGGAAGTTGATGCAGTTCTTGCAGAATTTCACCCTCATTATAGACAAAGGAAAAGAGTCTGTAGATGTAAAATGGTTGCAAATCTTGAAGTTAGTGACTTCAAGACAATACAAGGTGATGATGAACAAGTTTTCTATGTTTCTCAAAGAAGGCCAAATTTTCCAAGACAAGGTATGCCTCCCAATCCACTTTGTTTTTTTGGTTATAGTGGAAATTCCTATGCACCAAATAATCAATGGCAATCTCCATGTGCTCAAAATTTTGGTAGTTATCCAAATTGGTATGGTCCTCAAGGCCAAGGGAAACATTTTGCCAGTCAAATTCCAAAGTGGCAGCAACCACAAGGAAATTGGTCTCCACCTTAGGGACCATGGCAGCAATTTCAAGGAAATTGGCAACCTGCTCCTTAATGGAGGGCGAGTCTGCCATGGACAAATCAGTCTTCTGGATATCAGCAGCCTATGCACTAGCCACAACCATCTGCAATAATGCCTCCCCCTGCAGCCACTACAATTCCACCTAAACCCACACAGTTGCCCACTCAACCAATGTCGAATCCTAATAGCAAATCTAAGCAACAACAACAAGTTTTTTCAGCTGATCCTAATCAATACCCAACCTATTCTCTATCTATAAGTGATATTCACCTTAGATCTGGTAAAAATTTGCCTAATCCATCCCCTCTAGTTATAACTAAAATACCCAAAGAACAAGAAATATCTAGTCCAACAGTCTCAATGCCTCAAAATCAACAACTACCCCCATTTCCTCAGAGGCTACAAGAAAAAGAGATTCTTCCAGAATAGGAACAAAGTTTTGATATTATAGATCAACTGAAACACATATGTGTTAAAATCCCATTGTTACAAGCTATAAATGATGTCGTTGTATACAATAACGCACTTAGGGAAGCATGTCTAAAGAAGCCTGTAGAAAGAAAAAAGATCCGCAAACAGTGCATGTAATGGGTCAATTGACATATATAATGTTAGGAAAAGTTTCAATTCCTAAGTATGTTGATCCTGGTAGCCCTATTGTGAGTATAGTCATCAATGGCACTTAGATAAAGAATGCTTTGATTGATTTGGGAGAAACCATTAATGTTATGACAAGGGATATTATGTGGCAGCTTGAAATAACTAGTCTCGGACCTACACCTACAGTCCTACAACTTGCTGATAGTTCTACAGTTCGACCTAATGGTATTATTGAAGATATAGTTGTTGCTTTGGATTCTTGGGAATACCCTGCAGACTTTATGATCTTGTCTCCTAAAGCCACATTGGGAGGATATCCAGTGATCTGGGGAAGACCTTGGCTTGCTACAACTGATGCATATATTGGATTCCGGTCAGGGGATATGACTATCTCAGATGGAAATACTACCAAAACATTAGCTCTATATTCTCCTGCTCAAACCCAATGTGATCAACAACAAGCCGTTTGGCCTAACTTGGGAGAAGAATTTGAAGAAGAAATTGACTCTATCAATCACCTTATGATGATTAATAGAGGACCATTTATCCAACTTCATGATGATGACTCAATTCTTTATAAAATTTTGACAAATGAGTTAAGGCAAGAGTAACAGTCACAGGAGTTAGTATCAAATATTTCAGAATCAAACTTTCTTGTAGGCATTGATATATTGCATACTCCATTGCCGCAGGAGGTCTGCACTTCTCATTTTTCTGATGTATCTCAGATTGATCTTACTATCAAAGTGGAAGTTGATTCAAACAAATATTTGAATATCAACAATAATCTTACAGAAACTCAAAGAGTAGCACTTGTGGACTTGCTCAAATATCATAAACATGCTTTTGCATGGGATTACAAGGATATGCATGGAATTGATACTATAGTTTGTACCCACTGTATCTACATAAAAGAAGATTGTAGACCACTTAGACAACCACGGAGAAGAATCAATCCTACATTAAGAGAAATAGTTAAAGAAGAATTGTAGAAATTGTTAAATGCTGGATTTATCTATCCTATTTTGAATAGTCAATGGGCATCACCTTTAGTGATAGTTCCCAAGAAAGGAGAAAAATAGAGAGTATGTGTTGACTGCAGAGCTTTGAACTTGGCAACCAGGAAGGATCATTTTTCATTACCATTTGTGGATCAGGTATTAGACTCCTTGGCAGGGAAGCAATATTTCTCATTTCTTGATGGATTCAGTGGCTACAACCAGATTCAAATTGCCCCAGAGGATCAAGAAAAAACTAAATTTACTTGTCCTTGGGGAACATATGCATATTTTTTTCTTCCTTTTGGATTATGTAATGCTCCAGCTACTTTTCAAAGAGCAGTGATAAGCATATTCTCAGATATTTCTCAAGACAACATGGCCATTTATATGGATGATTTTACAACCTATGGTTTAGAATTTGAAGAAGCATTGGAGAACCTAAAGAAAGTTTTGCAATGGTGTGAAGACTATAATTTATCATTGAATAGTGAAAAGTGCTTCATGATGATGCATGAAGGAATAGTTCTTGGTCATCATATCTCTATAAATGGAA
Source organism: Cryptomeria japonica (assembly GCF_030272615.1). Taxonomy (NCBI): domain Eukaryota; kingdom Viridiplantae; phylum Streptophyta; class Pinopsida; order Cupressales; family Cupressaceae; genus Cryptomeria; species Cryptomeria japonica. The sequence goes on from NC_081411.1 coordinate 112,755,406, forward strand.
TACAAGTTGAACCAGTAAAAATAGAAGTTATTCAAAATATCACCGTACTGGTAAAGCAAAAAGATGTCAAAAGTTTTCTTGGTCATTGTGGATATTATAGGAGGTTTATCAAAGATTTCAACAAAATTGCAAGCCCTTTATATTCTCTTTTGACCAAGGATATGGAATTTAAATGGACTTCCTCATGTAATGAAGCTTTCTTGAAGCTCAAACAAGCTTTGAAACAAGCACCAGTTCTTAAAGGTCCAAACTAGTCCTTACCATTTCAAATTCACACAAATGCATCCAATTATGCCATAGGAGCAGTCTTAGGACAAAAGATTGATAATTTGGAGAGTTCAATCTATTATATCAGCAAGAACATGCAAGGACTCGAGCTAAATTACACTGTCACTGAAAATGAAATGTTAGCAGTTATATATGCACTCAACAAATTCAGGCATTATATAATAGGATATCCGATATTTGTGCATACTGATCATACCACAATAAGATATCTCATGAATAAACCTTCAATTATAGGAAGATTGGCTCACTGGTGACTATTGATGTAGGAATTTGATATCACAGTTATTGATAAACTAAGAAAGTCCAATGTGGTTGCAGATTATCTTTCTAGGCTTCAATTGCAGGATGATCTTGCAACCATAGATGACGCTTTTCCAGATGAACATTTATTCCTTATATAGGCACACACTCCCTAGAATGTTGATATTGCCAATTATTTAGCTGCTAATAAAATGCCAATTCATTTCTCTCCTAAAGAAAGAAGATTGTTGGTGAGAAAAGCTTTAACTTCTCATGGATTGTTGATAGTTTATTTTATACTGGACCTGACCAAGTCATGAGAAGATGTGTTAGAGTGGATGAAACATTTGATATCCTACATGCATTTCATGATGAACCATGTGGAGGACATTTTGCTACTAAGAGAACATCACTTAAAATATTGAGCAAAAGATATTATTGGCCAACATTATATAAGGATGCAACACAATATGCAAGGAAATGTGACAGATACTAGTGCATGGGTAGGCCTACTAGATCTGATGAGATGCCACTATATCCATAGGTATTAGTTGCACCATTTGATAAATGGGGATTAGATTTTGTTGGGCCAATTGATTCCCCTTCCAATGGAAAATCTTATATTTTGGTATGTACTGATTATGTAACCAAATGGGTGGAAGCATGAGATATGACACATGCAAGAGATAATAAAGTGGCTAAGTTTCTCTATGAAGAAATATTTACTAGGTATAGAGTTCTAAGAGAAGTTGTTTCAGACCAAGGACCATCGTTTACTTCCACATTGATTTCAGCATTGGTTAATGAATATAATATAAGACACAAAAAGTCTACCCCATACCATCCACAAGACAATGGACAAGTAGAAGTCACAAATAGGGATCTAGAAGCCATTCTTACTCAAACAATAGTTGTTCATAAAAAATATTGGTCTCAAAGACTCCCTAAAGCCATTTGGGAATATAGAACAACATGGAAAACACCAATTGGTTTTACACCTTTTGAAATGGTGTATGGACAAGCAACAATGATGCCCATTGAGTTTGAACACAAAACTCTAAGAACAACTCTACAATTGAATATGACACTTTCTAAAGCACAAAAAGACCATATTCAGCAATTGAATACTTTGGATGAGTTGAGAAAAATGGCTATCCAACAAACATAACTTATTCAAAATTAGAGAGCTAAGTGGCATGATAAGTACATAAAGGAGAAGAAATTTCAAGTAGGTGACTGGGCACTGCTATATGACTCGATATAAAGATACAATGAGAAAGCTACAAACATGATGGTAATGCCCATATGAGATAGAAGAAGTTTTAAAAAATGGAGTAGTTCGCTTGACCACTATTGATCCAGTTCGATTCAAGCTTTTAGTAAATGGTCACCGACTATGCCTCTATCATAAGCCTGCAACCAAAGAATAGTTCCTACAACAATTCACTAGTAAAGATCAAATATTAGTTTCTACAGCAACTGGACAAGTTCCTACTACCACTGAAGGAAGCATTCTAGGGTGCGGTTCCTGTAACTTCTGCAAGGAATGTTCCTAACACTCCATAATTATTCAAGTATCATTTCATAAAGATATTTCCATGTCTTATGGAAATATTATTCTCCATAAATAAGTTTTCCATCCACATCATCCCACTTCATTTCTTTGTCTATCATTTCATTCGCATCACATCATTTCTTTTCACCATTCTTTTGGCTAACCGTTTCATGCAACAGTTATTCACATGTCTGCAGGTATGTACATATCTTATTTTTTTTAATTAATTATACATTTATTATTTTACTATGATTATTGCCTATTTCAAATCCATGTACACTTCCCTCTATCCTTTCCACATGTGTGGACATGTGCCAAAATAAGTTGGGGGGGTGTTTTATGGTCCGATTTCCAAGATTAATAATTATCCGTCCTTTTCAGTAACTTGATTTGATTGCCTACCATCATTATTTTTAATGAGATATTCTTTGGTATGAGTAAGTAATGAATTCTGCTACCAAAATTGGAAGTAAGGAAGGAAATTTCAAGCAAATATTTTCAGATCAAATATTTTTAGTCTGTAGATTACTTCAGGTCGTCCCTCTCAACTGTGGAAATTATTTTGTGAGCTGAGATAGTCATGGATGGAGATCCTATCCTCCATGAACCAATAATCCATGATACATTGCTACAAGATGCCCTGTGTGAGAATTAGTTTCGGCTGCATGGTTGGATTGATTACTCTATGCAAATAATGGATTATAATGAGGAAATTGCTTCTGATTTCATGCATTCATTCAATCAAGGGAAAGCTTCTATCAAAGAATTAAGGGTTATTGCTACAGAACAATGAATAGCTAAAGTTACTGGGTTGCTGCAGGAAGGAGAACTATTTCCTGAATCCAAGGATGCAAGAAGCGCCAGAGAAAAATTTATGCATCTCACAGATGGACCTCTAGCAGTGGATAGGGAGCTAGACGGGTATCTCTTCCAGCAGAATGGCCCTAGGTGGCATTGTATATAATGAAATACATTACCTGCGATGGAAGGTGTTCAAATTTACATTCGGTCCATTTCAAATTGCTTAGTCATTTACGGCATGGCCAAAGGGTAAATGTTCCAAATTTTCTATACCACCTTATTTCCATAAGTGCCAAAGAAACACGAAGGAATGGAAATCTTTTTGTCAGTCATCATGGTTTGATAAAATTGTTAGTAGAACGTTCTCTTAGGGATGTTTCTCAAATGGCATGGGGCGTATTTGAAGATATACTGCAATTTAGGGTTGAGGATGCTCTTGTTGCAGAGGAATTAGCAACCCAAGAGGAGGATATAGGAGAGCCCTTGTCTCCTATAATTTCTATAGGAAATCAACCTCCCATTGCCAAAGAAGCTTTGATTGTGACAGAAGAAGTGGTGGTGGAAACAAACATTGTGTATCCCTCCACTTATTTCCAAAGAGGAGCGACATCTTCTAAAAGAAAAGGGAAAGAATCAAAAACAATTGATGCAGAAGAAGAAACTATGGTTCAACCACAAGCAACATAGGTTTCTCTTGTAACCAAGAGGTGTAAGATGAAGGGAAATACTCCTACAACAAAGCCTCTAGTAGAAGTCATTCCTGCAGCTACTCCAAAGGTATATGCAAGAAGGACTCGGAGTAGTACACAAAAAGTTCATCCAATAGGTGATGCAACAGAGGTTATTTTAGTTGAAACGTCAGAAGAGGAATGTGGGAGTCCAACAGAGGTTAAAATCCAGGAAGAACATGGCATTGACAAACTTTCAAGTCTGGCATATGTGGCAAAACAATTTGAAGAACCTGTTGAAGAAATTCCATGCCCTAAGGTACTAGCTATTAGACCTCCACCATCTCTCACTAGTTTGTCTATTACATTAACATTTTATAGGTAGTGGGAGATAGAGAGGGCTAGGTTACATGGAATTATTGATAAGCAACAGAGGGAAATTGAAAGGAGGGATAATAACATTGAAGAATTGGAAGCTAAGATTGATACAATTACCAGTACGGTCCCTGAATTAATGCAATGTAGGGCTCCACCAAGGGTTTATGCTTTGCATCTAAAAGAACGGTATTTAATTTTTAAGCTAAACCACATTATTAGAGACCTTAACCCTTCTTTAGACACCCCAAAAGAATTTTATGATGCTTATCATACCTCTCCAGCAGCTGTTAAAAATTTATTGTGTGAATTCTACTTGCATAAGTATGCTGTGACTTCTGACAATGAGTGGAATCCCTTGTTATATATTGGTGATATCCACATAAAAGCATTAATGTCATGGGTGCAAAATGAAATTAGCATGGGAACTCAGGCCAAAACATATAGGAATCTTGAATTTTATTGTCCATTTCCACTTAGGACTGAAGCCAAAGACCCACAGGTTCTTTATTATGATTGGCAAAAGTTATTGGCAAGGCCAGATGTAAGGAGTCAGGTATTACAAATGAGGGAGGAAATATTCCAAGCATATGAACACTTGATTGAGAATGAAAGTGCAACTGCAATTGACTGTCTGATTCAATGTTGGAATAATCTACTAGAGGAATTGAAATGGGGTGAGCCTCATTCAGTGCCAAATTTTCATTCAACTACACAAAGAGCCCCTAAATACATCCATTTGGGTAGGATGAAAAACAATGAATGGCTACCCTTGATCTTCCAGCCCCCTATCCTCATGTGGCCATTGTTGGGATGCAGGATTACAGACAAACCCTATGAGACAATTACAGAAGAAGCCAGATGGGCCAGACTAGAAAAGATGAAGGGATTTTATTGGAATTTGGCTTCAGGAGGGATAGGTCAGGGAACTATTAGTGACTTAAGAGTTAGTGCCCGAATCAGAAATTTTCCTCTTGCAGGAGGATCAACAAGACCCTAAGTTGGGGGGCATGATGAGCTAAGATATTAGCTCCTTTTATTCCTAAAACTCATAAGTTTGGTCATGTTTTGATTTATATGATGGGATGGTAATGATGTATTAAAGTTTGACTATATGCATTTCAGATGTTAACTGAACCCATTAAATCATGTTTTGTCTTTGCCAGTTATTCCTGCAGCCATGTGATTTATTCCTGTTTCCATATGGATTGTCATAGGCGACATCATGTGTGAAAGTAATAGATTTTATGATTAATTAAAATAAATATGTGTATGCTTGTATGTTCTCTCTTTTGAATTGCAGGAATAAATGAGATGCTGTGGAGAAGGTTGTCTTGTCACACCAATAGCAGTTTGAGATATTCAAGGAGGTGACTAAAAGTTCAAATCAGCAAAGAGGATAATGAGCGTAAGGAACAACAAAGGAGAAGTAGGTGCGCAAAACTCATTTATGTCTAACTCTAGTGGACATCAATATTGTAATACCACCACACTATGTTTTGGCTGTGGTTTGGTTTAGATCCACGTTTTTAGTGGCTTAACTCCAGTTGTTCTCCTTCATGAATGTTATCCGCCTCTTCTCATCGGTGTAATATTAATTGTAGGAAGTTATTGTTTTCTTTTAATTAAATGTCTCTGTCTCTTTTTTGAGTTTAGAAAGAAAAGAGAAGGAAAAAGAGTGGAAGATTTAGAAATAAAGTTACAAAGTGTTTTGATTTTCTCTTCATTCTGAATAATGTATCGACTTTTGAGAAACAATGAATAGAAATATGTTATTCTGAGAACTTAGAGTTATTTTGGAAGCCTGGAAGCACTCATCCAAGGGGTCCCACTTTGTGAGTGTTCCTATGCCTTTGTTAAATATAGTTTTCTTCTTTCACTGCAGTAGACGTCCTTGCATTGACTATTCCTGTAGCCATTGGAAATAGATCCATTGACTGTTCCTGCAGCCAAAGCAAATAGAGTAATTCTTATTTGGCAGCTTTGGACTTAGTTAGTATTTATTGAGTGAAATTTATGTTAATACAAAGTTTTTCCTTTAGCCATTTAGTTGTTTTGATTCTCGCTTACTTTTCCCACATAGATTTTAGTTGCTATAGTAATGCAAGGTAGCTATCATAGGAACTTAGTGCATATATAGTGCAGACCCATTTCAAGTATTACGTCCCTGGGTTGACAATCAAATGAACTCCAGCTATGGAGATAGTAAATTCACAGAGTGAATGTACAAACTTTGGGTTGAGACTTTAACTATAGTTATTATTCCTATTGTTGGACTGAACACACACGACTCCTCAAAAGGAGCGATTTTCTACATATTCAACCAATGATGAAGGAAATTTTTCCCTTGGTGATAACCGTATTGGTAAGGGAAAGGAAAATTTGTGTTTTAATGATAGAAGGGTAAAAACCCTAGAAGATGTTTTAAATATTCTAGTACTTGTGAGAAATTTACTCTTTCTATCCAATTTGAATGATTCTAGAATACATGTGATATTTGAGAAGTTTAATTTTAAGTTGTCAAGAAGGAATTTAGTGGCTACTAAATGATATCACATTAATACTTTGTTCAGGCTTAATACCTCCACCTTTTTATTTATACCAATATGATTGGAACAAAAAATATATGCATGTTGTGGTACCATATATTGGGTCACATAAGTGAAAAATATCTTAAGATGGTTCTTAATAAAAATTGGTTGATTATCATCATTTCTCCATGGGACTAATAAAGATAAGGGATTATGGGGATCACCTTGTGGTGTAGTGGTCACGTGGTTGCACTGTTAATGGTGCAACCAAGGTTCAAATCCCTGCTTGGCTCAAACAGTGTTAATGCTGGTTTGGGCCCACCTTGGTGGACATGCTAGAGGTTGGTGGAGGAGGAGATTGGTGGACATGCTGGAGGTTGGTGGGTGTGTTGGTGGATATTGGTGGACTTGTAGGAGGTCGGTGGACGTGGAGGTGGAGATTGGTGGATGTGTAGGAGTTAGGAGGTTGGTGGAGGGTGAGAAATGGTGAAGTAGGAGGAATGTTGTTGAGTTGGGGAAGAGGTCCCCCTTGTGGCCTCTCCTTGTGTAGGTCAGGCTAAAAGTCCATACAATTTAGCAAGCAAAACATAAAAATAAAAATAAGGGATTATTATATATCGTTCATTTAGATGTGTTTGTACCGATGGATAATCAATATTTTGTAAGATATTGATGTTATGTTATATTCATTGATGATATCTTAATATACTCTTGGATTTATTTTATTCACGTTAAATATGAGTTTTTTAACTAAGTTTGAAGATTTCAAATCTTAGTTGAGAAAAAAAAAAGATTATAATATAAGGGTGTTGAGATCTGACAATGGTGGTTAATATTGTTCTAGAGATTTGATTAGTTTGATAATAATTCAAAACCATACAACTCCTTATACTTCTCAACAAAATTAGGTAGAGAAAAAAATAAATTGAATCTTAATGGAAAAAACTAAGAGGATGTTGAGTGATGCTAAGCTTGATAGATGCTTTTAGTAAACTCTATAAATAATATATCTCCCCATTTAGATCTTGTAGATAGAACTCTTTATGAAATGTGGATAGGTAGAGATGAGAATTTTTTTTAAAACATAAATAGAACACTTACAAAGTCTATAAAAGTATTCATGTTCTACAATGTCTCTATGCAAGTTACACTAACTATGGAGGTTTCTAAAGTTAGGCTTATGTAGCTACTAAAAGAGGGTGTTATGGAGGTAAAGAAGTCTAAGATCAAGTATGGACATATGTGGCCATTCAATAAAGTAGAAAAAATCCCTTTCCTGGATGGTTATCTAAACTTCCAAATGAAGTATAATGACAGGTACCTAGCTAAAGTGTTGAATAAGTACCTATGAGTTTCAAGTGGAGAAAAATTCCATGTTATTTAGGGAGATGAATTTACTATGAAGATTGAGAGATCAAGTAATGAAGTTGTTGATATCATTCCACCTATAGCTACTGATGATAATAGTAGAAATGGTTAATACTTAATACAAATATGTGTATATGAATGTTTATGTTTTTTTGTATATAATCATTATAACAGTATATATTTTATAAATGCATATATTTTTAGATGCTTATCTTTAGCTATAGTAGTAGGATTTAGAGACCTTGCATGGTCTGATATTTGATACAATTGATAAATGTTATCCCCCTTTTTAATTAATCTATCTTTAATATGAAAAAAATCCTTATTTGATGTCGCTTCAATGTAGGACATTCTACTCTTTCGATGGAACCTATAAATTGGAGTCCAAGGTTCTCTATAAGTAAAACACAACTTTTCCTGAGCTCATTTTAATTTTTTTCATCTACTTTCTTTGTAGTAATCAAAAGACTCTTACTTTGAGGCATAATAATCCAAAGAGTGGTCATTTCAGGAAGTGAATATAATCCCCTCTTCTTAAATTTTTCTTGGTCCTATAAAAAAATGGGTTTCTTAGTATGGTAATGAATTTGTTCTTGAAGATAGATGACTTTAGAGTTAGAGAACCTTGAGAGGTTTGATTCCCTAAACAAATATATATGATTCTCTTCTTTTATATATATTATCATATGAACAATCTTCTTTAACTCCACTACATAGGCAATTATTGTCATTTTCTACTTGATCACAAAGAGTTCTCTAAAGTAAATTCCTCTTCATATTCAATAGAAAACCTAATGAGAACCCTATTATAGAACTCTTAAGATGTTACTATTTGATCATGATCTTGTATAAAGTGTATTAAGGGTACTCACAAGTCTATAATTTTTATAATGAGGGCATCACTAACATCTTGTTACTTTCATCAAAAGTAGTTCACAAAACTTATTTAGTTTTTTATTCAAATTTCCATTGTCTATTTTTTGTATGTTTCTTAATACTTTCTTATAGAAGGTCCTTTTTGAAGGCCACACAATATATTGAGTGGGGGGTGGGGGTGGGGAGTTTGAATTAGTATGTATTACTTCCACTCTAATTAAACATTAATTATCATAATTAACCTCTTCAAAAATGATAAAAAAACACATAATATATTTAAATTAAATTCCTTAATGATGTAGCAATTAAAACACATAATCTTGGACACATTCACACAAGGAACACAAGATATACAATTAAAACCCAAGATAGGTGTAGAAACATAAATTTTTCATCAAATATCCTCATAAATGAATCGTAATTCTTCTATGGATATTATTGTTTATTTAATCAAAATTATTAATTATTTCTTCCAATAACTCATTTCATTTACTCAAATCATTATAACTCTTTTTGTCATAAATTCATTCCTAAATTCATCCCTAATTTCTATTATCCATCCTATTTATTAATTATTTCTTCCAATAACTCATTTCATTTACTCAAATCATTATAACTCTTTTTGTCATAAATTCATTCCTAAATTCATCCCTAATTTCTATTATCCATCCTATTTATCCCTTTCTTCTCCATCCAACACACTCACCTGGGGAATGTGGGATAAATATTTATCCATAACTAACTTCTTTATTGATGTAGCCAGTTAAAACATAACCAATATAACCGAGAATAATTAGAAATAAACACAAGTATAGATCAAATTTTCTTCATTATTCTTCTACAACTCCAACCATTCTGCCATTACAATGAAAAATTCCCTATTTTAAACAATCACCAAAAAATTCCTTTTTGGGTAGATTTTTTTACAAAATCTGAAAATTGCCATTTAAGGAAATTTTCAAATCTATCCCAAAAATCTCAAAATATTCTAGTAATATAAAAAACATTTCTATGACACAATAAAACAACTTTCTAATCTCAAAAAGATTACAAGCTCAAAATTAACTAAAAAATCAACTTTCTAAAAAATCGAAAAAAAGAGTAAAAGCCAATTTTGAGGCCTTAGATGAAGGAATCCGGCCCTAAAAAATTTGAAGTTTTGGAGGCCCTACCAAACTTGGTTTTTTGGAAATCCAATCAACTCCTCAAGATCTATGTCCACATAAAATTTCAGCCCAATCGGATAACCGAGTCAAAAGTTATGACCCCGCGAAGTCCCTACATCATTATCCCACATTTCTCCCACAATGAACTTTATTTGTGAGGAAATCTATAAATACATTCACTCCCTCTCATTTGGCTCTCTGGCTTCTTGTAATCTTGAGGTCGTAATGTTGTTTTCCTTCCTTGCAAGTGCATATCTTATTCTTGCATTTTAGCTTGCATATTTGGTCACTTATTGTTCATCATCTCATGGTTTCTCCCATTTAATATCATTTTATTTCATTCTACATGGCTTTTGGTGCTTAGTGTTAAAAATTTGAGAGCATAACTGAATTCATTGCTGGAACTTGAAGATAGGAAGGAAATAAAGTTAAATTACTTGTTAATTTGTATGCTAGTTTATTTTAGTGTTGCATTTGTTTTCTTATTGTAGGTTCTTTATTGAGGATGATAGAAGAAATTTGAATCTTAATCCAATAAGATCTCAACCATTTTTTTTCATTTACATTGGCATGATCGGTGGGACCCCGCTTTGTGGGCTTATCACATGAGTGTTCGCACTCCCATAGGTGTCACTTTATACTCTCTCATCTATGGTTCTGAAGAGATATAGCCTATAAAGGTTGAGATACCTTCCTTTAGAGCTTCTTTGTGCAAATTGATCAATGATGAAGACTATAGAGTCTCCCGCTTGCATGAGCTAGAACTGTTGGATGAAAGAAGACAAATTGCATACCCACAACGTATGTGTAGAAGTTACAACCACATAGTTAGATCACACACATTTGAGATTGGTGATCTTGTCCTCAAAGAGAATCTAAAGAATCAACAAGATAGAGAGAAAAAGGGTAATTTTGAACCTAACTAGTTAGGTCCATACATTATTACTGCTCCGTATAGATTAGGAGCTTATTAGTTGGCAACTCTAGAGGATGAATCACTTGATGATCCAATCAATAGCATCCACTTTCATAGATTTTATACTTGAGCATTTTAGAGAGTTTCTTTTAAAAAAAAATTAAAAAAATACAAAAAAATTAGAAAAAGCCCTGAAAAAAATGAAAAAATCCCTAAAAAATTGGAAAGAAAAAACTGAAAAAAAGTCCTGAAAAATGAAAAGAAAAAAAAAGATAAAAGAAAAAATAAAATCAAAAGCACTAAACCTTTCGTCCATGTGTGAAAACCACTTCGGTGGTGCCTTGGGCAAGTACCATGGTGAAAATCGAACAATCAATACCATGCGTAGGGATTCTACTCCTTCCTTTAGCACTTTACTTGATTGTTCCTGTCCATATGCTTCCTACCGCACCATTCCATAATAACCTTTCCATTCTCATCATGGCTTGTAAGTTGTTTTGCATTTCCCACACACACATGCTTTTCCCTGCACACTAAGCTAGATTGGTTGGGGCATATCCTTCATTTCAAAGTGGATTGGTATACTTGACATCTCATGGTTAGGGGAACTATGAAATCATTCTATCTTTGCTCCACAATAAAGCATCCAGTTTGTAGATGGGAGTACATTTTTAGATAGACAAGCAATGTGGCTTCCGTGTTTTAGTAAAATCATGACATGATCAAATTACAATCAAGCAGACATAACAATATTCTATTAATCGAGCACACCAATTGTGACAAGGATCATTCTTGCATGAAACATGATGTCTTCTTGTTTGATTTGGTTTTTGATTATTTCTATTTTTATCTTTTGTGACATGTCTTTTAGCTTTTTTAGGATGTCTTTGATTAGAGATTTTATCTCCAGGTTGTTTGACTAGAAAGGCAAGGATGGGGTAGGTTCACTTGTTTGTTGCTTGTGGATTGTTCCTTAGTAATATGATGACTTGTCTTAGGAAACGATTTCTTAAGATCATTGAGGGCATATGGGTCTCATGGGAATTGGAGCATTCCTTCACTGTCTCATGTGTCTTTCTATATGCAATTGGTGTGATTCATTTGGGTCTCATCCATATCCAAATGAGTCAATCCTTTTTCCATAATAAGATCAATGATGATATAAGCACTTTATAATCACAAGACTTTTCATCACTTGTTTTTTCATCTTCATTTCTTTTGTCGTCTTCCAATCTTCCTTCTTTTCATCACTTCTCCATCTCTCTCATCAATTCTTGATTCTCTCATTCCTTCTTGATTTATTTTATCACTTCTTTTGATCTTTTATCACTTCCTCTCTTCTCTCAGTTCCTTTCCTTTATTTATTTCATCATTTCATCTCCTTTTCATTCTGTAGACACATAAAAAAATTCATCTTAAGCCTAGGTGGATCCACTTCATTTTTCAAGTATTATTCCATCAATCATCGATATTATTCACGATTAATATTGTCATTAATATTATTATCATTTATCATTTATTCATTATTAGTATTATCATTAATATTATTATTATTATTATTTTACCATTTATCCATCATTAATTCATTAATATTATATATATAATCAATATCTATATTATCATTTATCCATTTAATAATATTAATATTCTATCATTTATCATTTATCATCTATTACCTATATATTTAATAATAATTTAGTATTATTCATCCATTTTCATAAACATATGCATATGCATTACACTGCTCATTTATGCTTTCTTCTCTACCTTTTCATTCACCTCATGCATGTGGGATCAAATTCTCAAACCCTATTCTTTATCCTAGATTTGCACCACAACCTGGGTTCACCTGGAGAATGCTTATAAAAGCATAGCCCCTCTCTTATTTTTCTATCTACAACTTTTGCATTCAAAATCTATTGCTTGCATCCATTTCTTGCATTTTGATAGTTTTTCCTCAATCTCCATCTTTCATAGCTTCTTGTGCAAGTGCTTTCTGAGAGAAATTATTATTTTAACACAAGATCTTGATAAGTAGGAGGACAATGGAGTTATATTTGTAGTTGCATGCATATGTTTTGAGAGTAGATAATTGTGTTTTTCAGTTTTCATCTTGCATGTGTGTGTGATTTACAGGTACTTAATTGTGGAATGTTGTAATGCTCTAGAATCTGAGATTTTGATAGCACATTTTCTACATCTTCACATTCTTTTCTATCCTTCATTTTTTTTCTTTCATATTCCTTTCATCATCCTTCTTCATCCTTCTTGTTTCAATGATCAATCAAATGCTTTATCCAACTGGTACATGTCTCTTTATATTTACCCACTGACTTTGTCAAATCAATCAACTTGCTTCTTGAAATCTCATCACACTTGGATCAATTAATCACTCACTCATTGGATCAACTTATCTTGTGCTAGAATCAATATGTATTATCTTAATCAACTCAATCATCTTAATTAACCCAATCAACTTCATTGATTTATCAATTTGTCTAAATGACATTTACATCAATTGTTTAGTTGCACCTCTCAGTTATGCATTTTCATCAAGTGTGCATCTCAACTTAATCACTCGAACACAATATCAATCATCCAATCATTTTCTCATAATCTATCAAGAGATAAATCTCTCGAGGGGGCATATCATATCAATCATCATCTTTACCAAGATATCTCTAGGGTATATATCAGTTGATTATTTTTTACTTTGAAACAACGCGATAGGCTGCATTGTCTCAAAGAGGGGCAACATGTAGACACATAAAATTTTCATAAAATGTCATACATTAATCATAATTCTTCTATGGATATTATTATTTATTTAATCTAAATTATTAATTATTTCTTCCAATAACTCATTTCATTTACTCGAATCATTAAAACTCTTTTTGTCATAAATTAATTCCTAAATTCATCCCTAATTTCTATTATTCATCCTATTTATCCATTTATTCTTCTATCCACCACACTCACTTGGGGAATGTGGGATAAATATTTATCAATAACTAACTTCTTTATCCCACATTTCTCCCGCAATGAACTTTCTTTATGGGGACATCTATAAATACATTCACTCCCTCTCATTTGGCTCTCCGACTTCTCATAATCTTGAGGTTGTAATGTTGTTTTACTTCCTTGCATTTGCAAATCTTGTTCTTGCATTTTAGCTCAAGCATATTTGGTCATTTCTTGTTCATCATCTCATGGTTTCTCACATTTGATATCATTTTCTTCTCTTCTTCATGGCTTTTGGTGCTTAGTGCTAAAAATTTGAGAGCATAACTATTTATTACTGAATCTTGAAGATAGGAAGGCAATAGAGTTAAAATTCCTATTAATTTGCATGTTACTTTATTTTAGTGTTGCATTTGTTTTCTTCTTGCAAGTACTCTATTCAGGATCTTGGTGTTGGAAATAATCCACACCCAGACCAATGATGGACTGGTCCAAGAGGGGCCAGTAGCTTAGTGGTAGAGCACTCCAATAACGTATGAAAGGTCCTAGGTTTGAGTCCTAGCTGGTCCATGTCTCAACATGGTATCAGAGCCAAGTCCAGGCTAGGAGCCCCAAGCACATGAGAGGTGTGGCTTAAGGGGGGTGTTGGTGTTGGAAATAAGCCACACTCGGACCGATGATGGACTGGTCCAAGAGGGGTAGTAGCTCAATGGTAGAGCACTTCAGAATCGTATGGAAGGTCCTAGGTTTGAGTCCTAGCTAGTCCATGTCTCAATAGAGGATGATGGAAGAAATCTGAATCTTAATCCAATAAGATCTCATCCATTTTTCCTTCATCTATAATAGGAAAAATGAGAATAGCTACTTGGATCTATTGCCCATATCTAGCCTCACAAAATAATGAGTCACTTAAAATGATTAAGTAGGCACCAACCTATCAAAGACATAAATCCCCTTAATGTACTTCTGAACACCAACCCACTAGAGACACCAATATCATATGCCCAAATCTGAGCAACAACTTAGTTACTAGGACTTCAATATAAAATATGAATGATACACAATGTAGACCTTTCTATTGCATAACACAAGTTTCTTATGATCTATTCACTCTCCTGACATACTTTCACACAACTTATGATGTTTTGATAATGGTGCACATGAATCAGGAAACCAAACTCAACATAACTCTTAAGTTTGCATGATATGAACTTGTAACCTTAGAAATATATTCTCACATTCACAACTAATACTTGGAATTGAATCTAAGACACCTCCATATATATGAGTTATAATTGCATTTACAAGTTGATCTAATACATAATCCTTTTTAGGTCAACCACATAAAAACCTCTTCACCAAATGTGTAGTAGGCCAAGTCCAATTAGCCCATACACAACTAAATATAAAGGAACACACTACATGCTTCACTAGGTAGCTTAAATTGGTCCCAAAGGTTGTCCTTATAAAATCTACACTGGGCACACATGATACACATCATCTGGAAGTCGACCTCATCAAACATATCATATGTTTGGCCCCAAAAAATCACACATCGTTCCACACAGGGGAACATGTCATGCGGATCCTATTGAATATTAATCTAGTCTCAAGGAACATCCACTTTTTAATTTTTGGTAGTGCACACTTGAATTAATTATTTCATCATTCCACAAAAAGAGCTAGGTTGAAAAATAACATAGTAGTCAAATTGATAAAAAAAATTTATGTTTCATGACACCACAACTCTAAAAATACTAGATGTTGATAAAACATGTGTAGGCATTCTCTCTTTAGACTCTCCTATCAAACCACATGACACAACTCCTCAACATGAGCAAATGAAAATCACTATGTGTTACCAGGACAAGCACATAGTCTAGGTAACTACATCAAACACTTTTGAAAATATTTTCAGAATACTTCTGTCAACTTGAATAGATGAATCATGATAGCATACACACCCTAGCTAATTCCAAGATATATCAATCAATTGTACTGCCACAACTTAAAAAGATTTGACATGACAAGATAGTAATATAATTTCTTCAACCATCCTAAAACAACAAAGGTAAGAAACATGACTAAATTAATATATGTCCAACACTTGCTTGAGATTAATGACAATATATATCCAAGAAACTCTCCCTTTTTCATTGATGACAAATAAAAAAATGTTTCTATCACATCAACACCAAATTAGGTAAATTAATATATCAAGACCAAGAACTCCCCCTATAAAAAACAACTTGAGTTCCACACACTCTTCCTCATCTTTAGAGAAATGATATTATTTTGAGTCCATTTCTCCTCCTTGACATCAATGAAAAAGATTAGCTATTGTCAATTTATCCAATAACTTTATCTTCTAGAAAGAATCCTCCCAAGTCCATGCACCAACAATCCTATTGATATCTCTATTTTTAATATACACCCATGAAACACTCTGCAACACCACCAAACCTTCTTGAGATAGTTAGTCAATGCTCCCCCTCAACCTGTACTCCATCTTGATTTAAGAGGAGAGAGCAAACAATCTCAACTTCTTCAAGAGATACTCAAAAGTATCCTTGGGAATGGTTTTTGTGAAGATATCTACAGTTTGTTCCTTAATCTCAACATACTCCAATTTTCACCTCCTTGTTTTTAACCTTCTCTTTTCGAAGATAATACTTAATTGTAATATGTTTTGTCCTTGACCACATTACCATATTCTTTCAAATATTGATAAAAATTGCATTATCACATAGAATTGAAATAGGTTCATCAAATTTTACCTTCATCTCCTTTAGATTCTACGTCATCCATAAAACCTATACAATAGGAAACAATTGTAATGTATTATGCTTTTTTTGTAGATAGAGGCACTAAATCTTTCTTCTTACTCAACCATGATACCATACTATCACCAAGAACGAATGGTACTCTACTTGTACTCTTATAGTCATCAATAAATTTGGCCCAATTTGCATCAATGTATGTAGTCAAATTAAAATGACCACTCTTAAGATACCATAATCCAAAATCTATTGTAGCCTTCAAGTATCGAAGAAAACTCTTCACAACCTTGACGTGAGTTTACTTAAGTTTTGCTTCATACTTGACAACCATTCCAACTACTTGCATGATATTTGGTCTAGATGCAATCACATACAACATTCTACCTATCATCGATCTATATATGGTCTTATTTTCTAGAATTGAATCGTCATCCTTGCTCAAGTTACATCCAATAACCATAGGTCTTACTATCATTTTTCATTCCTTCATTGTGAACATTCTCGATATATATTTTACATACTTGGTTTGAGAAACGAATATGCCTTTTTATGACTAGGAAATTTGTAAACCGAAAAAGAAAGACAACTCATGAAGCATTGAAATTTCAAACTCATTTTGTATTGCATCCCATAACTCTCTACACACAACATCACTGCATCCTCTAAAGATAATATTATCAACATAGACCACAATAATACAAAATTAATCATCATCTGATTTTATATATATGTTTATATTTGTACAACTGAGCTCCTAAATCCTTTTGGCTGCAAATATATGTCCAACCTATAATACCAAGCTCTTGGAGTTGCTTGAGTCCATTTAAAGCTTTATTCAATCTACATGCAAAACCTACTCTATTTGAGAACTAAATAATGAATCATTCAGTTCAATATAAAATTCTTCCTCTAGTTCTCCATTAAAAAATGTATACTTAACATCCCTTTGACAAACTTTGAAGTTCTTGAATGTTGATAGTGCCAGTTTTTTTTTGATACCTTCTAGTCTAGTTACTAGAGAAAAAGTCTCCTCAATGTCCACACCTTCAACTTGAGACAATATTTTACATACTAGTCTTTCTTTATTTCTGATCACCTTGCCTTCTTCATCTAACTTTCTTCTAGAGAACCACCTAGTACCTAGCATATTCTTGTTTTTAAGGTTTTGGAATTAACTCCCATGACTCATTTTTTTAAATCTAAAATAACTCTTCTTCCATATCATCTTTCCAACCTTTCTCTTTCCTTGACTCTGCATAGTTACTTGGTTCAATCTTTGATAGTAAGATAAAATATACCTATTCACTTGTTCTCCATGATCTTATTTGAGTCTAAACACCACTATTTTTATCTTCTATATAATTTGATCTTCAAAATGATACCTTTTTACATATACTTTGTCAGAGACTTATCACTCATTATCTTTGACTAACTTACGGAGTCCTCACTTCTATTGATTCAAACAACCTTGCCATCTTCTTCCAAAATATCATAGATCACACTATTTCATGATCACTTACATTTTTACTTTCTACTGATTTCTTTAATATCTTGTTATCACATCTATATGATTTTTTTGTCATTGAATAACCAAGAAAATCACTTTTATCATATCTAGAATCAAACTTACCTATATTCTCCTCATCTCTTTTGATATAGCACTTGCTTACAATTTTTTTGAAATTATTCATAGATGTTGATCTCCCATTCCATAGGTCATAAGGTGTATTTGTTGTCCTTGGTATAATTTGAGCTCTATTCAAGATATATATATAGTTGTTTGAAAATTCTCTCTCTAGTACATATCAAGTAACTACACTTATTTAACATAGTTTTGTCCATTTCCTAAATAGTTTGGTTCTTCCTTTTCACCACTCCATTTTTCTATAGGGTTATAGGTGTAGAATATTATCTTTGGGTTCCATGCTTTGCATAGTACTCTTCATATCTACTAGAAGTAAACTCTCCACCTCTATCCAATCTCAAACACTTGATTGTTCTATAAATTTCATTTTCAACCAAAACCTTAAAATATTTAAACCTCTCAAAATCATCTAGTTTCTTTTATAAAAACAATCTAAGACATTATATAATAATCATCAATAAGAATAATGAAATACCTATAACCTTGTGTGCTCTTTGTCTATAGGACCACATAGATTAGCATGCTCATCAAATCTAATGGCTTTACGGTAGAATAATGCTTAGTAGGGAATTTGGTCTTTGTTTTCTTTCATTCATGACATGGTTTACAACAAGTAGATGGGGGATTCTTAATCTTAGGTATGTCTCTTAACGTTTATTTTGAGCTAATTCTTACAAGATCTTAAAAAAATGATATTTCCCATCCTTTTGTACCAAAGACAATTTCCTTCTCTCTATATGTTGAAATAATTTTGACCATTTACTTCTCTCAAATGATATACATATTTATCAATTCTACTTTCTTCCATAACCAATTTGATATCTTTCTTTCTGATTTCACAACCTTTCTCACTGAATGAAAAATATAGCTATTACAACACATCTGACTAACACTTAGAAGATTATATGTTTCAAGACTTCTACATATTGAATATTATAGGTTCTTTTCTTACCACCATCAAGACTCAAGGTACTATTTCTAGCAATACTAACAACAAAATTGTTACCAAGAGAAACATCTCCACCATCAAACTTTTTAATATTTATGAACTTACTTTTATCTTTGGTCATGTGACTTGAGCATCCACTATCAATGATCTACAATTTTTTCTCCTTTTGGGTGTGAAGTGAAATTGAAGGCACCAAAGACTTCTTAGTTGAGCCATTGTTATGACTCATAGGATAGTTTTCTTTATTTTCTAGCATAAGATGACTCACAAAATTGCTTCTACAATTTATTGTAATATGAACATAGTTGTTGCACTTATATAAAATGATATTGAAATCAAATAATGGTGCAAACTCATTTCTGATAACAAAGTTATTCCTTCTAATTGGAGCTCTCCTACAATCCATAACCTTATGACCAAAATTATTACAATTAAAATAGTAACCAAAATAAGTGATTGAACCTAGTATTAAATCCTTGTCCTCTTGATGATTTTATTTTGGATCTTCTATTTCACCTCTAGACTTGAGTGAAACCATTGTTCATCTTCCTAATCTCTTTAGTTGTTATAACTTGTTCCATATTTGAACTTCTAGATCCTTTCTCTAGATTCACTACTTCTAAAGTCATAGATTGTTCTACACTCTGTCCTTTTCATTCTTCAATAAAAAAAATGGTGGTTTTAATATGTTGTGATCTTTAACTTCTAATAACCTAATCCAACATCTTTGTAATCTTCTCAAATTTCATCTTCGGCTGATGATTTTCCTTGTCAAGATCTTTTCTCACTGCACAACAATCTTCATTTCTAGTTTCTTACAATATTTATATTGGTTTAGAAACTTCTCTGTTAATGCAACTTCAATCATATTTGCTTATTCTATGTCAACTTTCAACTAAATGATTGTCGTTTCTTCTTTTTCAAGTTTCTAAGACACATTTTTAGAAACATTTGCTTCCTCAACTATTCTCTTCTTTATACTTTTTAACTCTTTGTTGAAACAAAACAAATCTTTCACAGGATCAACTTCATCATTATCATCATTTTACCTCACTTTGGTATTTGTCATTGTCTGTCTCCATAGTCCTGAATAGGGATTTCTCACTGACAATCCTAGTAGTGCCTTGATCTTTTTCTTCATTAGATGATCCATTGTATTCATTCACAAATATAATCTTTTAATTTTTATTAAACTTTTTCTTCTTATTGAATTTTTTTTCCCATTCTTTTGACCTTCATTGTTAGAATCCTTATATGGGCACTTAGCCATAAAATATCCTATCTCTCCATAGTAGAAATATTTGAAAGCAAGTTTGCCTTTGTAGTTACCAGAACCTCTCTACATTCTTCTAACAAAGTTTTCTTGTTTTGGATTTGATTCATCATTAGAATATGACTCATCTCCCTTCTTAGACACCTTGAAAGCAACCTCTTTTCATGTGGATCTCTCATTGTCAAATCTCATCTCAAAAGCAGTTAGGGACCCATGTAACTCTTCATGGTCAAATTATTCAGATCTTTAAATTCCTCAATTGCAACCACCTTAGGATCAAATGTTGGTGGTAGATATTTGAGTATCTTCTTCATAATAACTAGTTCTTTTAATTCTTCACCAAATCCTTTGATAGAACAAACTGTCTCATCCACATGGAGTCAAAATGCAGCAATATTTTCATCCCCCTTCATCCTTAGACCTTCAAATTGATATTTGCAAGTGTGTGATTTTTCTTCCTTGAACTTCTCACCTCCTTAATAGATTGTATAAAACTTGGCCCATACATCCTTAGCTTTTTCCTAGTGCATCACTTTCGTATACTTAGATATAGTCAAACTATAGATAATAGCATTCCTAGTTCTAAAATTATTCTCACAATATTTCTTACCAACCTTATCCCTCAAGGGGTTCTCAAGGATCTCATATCCATCTAAAATAGATTGCAAAACTCCATAACCTAGATCCATCAAGTAGGACTCCATCCTTCAACTTTAAAAAACATAATTGGATCCATCAAATAATGGAGCATGGTTTGAGGAAAAACCTTCTTGAGCAAGTGAGTGTGCCATCTTGGATCAACCTCAATCTGTTAATATTTATCCAAAGAACCTTTGATTGGGAACCAATTTAAGGGCACACGGTATACTAAGAGGGGTGAATTATTATATCCAATTTCACTCAAATTAAACATTAGTTATCTAAGTAAATTCTTCAAGAAATGGTTAGAAATAACAAAATTTACTTAACTTAAAATCCTTAATGATTTAGTAGTTAAAATACATAATCTAACACACATTCACATAGGGAACACTAGATATGTGTGAAAAAACCAATATGGGAAAAACCACTAGGACAATAGCATCTTGTATCTATTGCCCAAATCCAACTATAGAAAATAATTATTCACTTACAATGATTAAGTAGGCACCAAACTATCAGAGACAACAATCCCCTTAATATACTTGTGAGCAACAATCGACTATAGACAACACTCATATGCCCATATTTGAGCAAAAACTTAGTAACCAAGATTTCGGTCAACAATATGAAGGATATACAATGTAGACCTTTCTACTATGAAACACAAATTGAATTTGATTTGATCAATCTCCTGACACACTTTCAAACAACTTATGATATTTAGATAATAACACACATGAATTAGGAAACCAACCTCAACATAACTCTCAACTTTGAGCATGATATGAACTCGTAACCTTAATAGTACATTATGATTTTTAGAAATATACTTGGAAATGAATCTAAGGTAATTATATATATGAATTATCATTAAAATTGATTTCATAAGTTGGCCTAATACATAATATATTTTTCATTTCAACCACATAAATTTTTTTTCCACCAAACATGTAGTAGGCCAAGTTTATTTAGCCCATACAGAACTCAATACAAATGAAAACACCACACGCTTCACAAGGTAGATTAAAATGGTTCAGAAGGTTGTCCATACACACACTACACTTCATCAATAATTCAGCCTCATGAAACATGTAATAGGTTTACCCCAAAAGCCTCATACATGATTCCACATAGGAGAACAAATCATGTAGATTGTACTAAGGATCAATCTAGTCTCAAGGAATATACACCCTTGATTTTTAGTAGTGGACACACCAAAAAACTACCACATCATTTCAAAACACGAGCTAGTTTAAATACCAACACAATAGCCAAACTGATAAAACAAACATTAAGTTCAACTGCACCACAACTCTAGAAACACTAGGTGTTGATAAAACATGTGTAGGAATACTCTCCATTCAAAATGTAGTTAACAACCCCTAAGCATGAGAAAATATGGATCACTCTCAATTAGTAGAACAAGCACACAATCTAGCTAACTGTATTAAACACTTTGCAATAGCCTTTCAAAATACTTTCATCAACCTAAATAGATGAATCATGATATTACAAAGATATCTAAGCTAATTCCATAGACATATCAATCAATGGTATTGTTACAATTGATAATGGTTTGACATGACAACACAGTAACATAATTTTACAACCATTAGGATGCCATAATTCAGGTAAGCAACACAACTGATAACAAATATTGAACACTCCTTTGACATCAATGACAACATATGTCCAACACTTTTTTCTTACTGATTCAATATATTTACCAAATTATAATGTTTCCCTCATAGATTCTAATTTTGATATTAAATCATCAAACTATGTATTTCATCTTCATAAGTTTGTCCATTAAGGTTGAGGTAAACTATTTTAACTATTGTAACTATTTAAGACAATATCACCTATGGTTATACTACTTACTATGACATTTTAAACTAGATTTTAAAGAACTAAATTTTTTATGTAAATTCTAGCCTAATATTTAACCTTAACAATTTATATTTCACTTAATATCAAAGCCAATATGAGAAAAAAATTGATTTCTCATGGGTTTATAAAATTTAATAATCTACTTTACATATATAAATATAAAAGAAATTGTAGAGCTTTATATTAATAATAAAGTTTACAATGATATCCATTGTATGTGATAGTGGTAATAGTCATGATTATAATAAGTAAAAATCCACAACAAAATCAAATATAATGTCAAGCAGTAGCAACAATAGCACTTGACGAAGGTATTGCAAATCCGTAAAGCCTATCAACCACTATTGCATTTTGTATGTCCAAATTATTTCCATGGAATACACACTTTAACCCCCTAAAAACACCTTGTTAGGTCAAAGGTTTTATATCCTTTGATTGATGAAGTCAAAGGGTTTCTATTCCATATTTAACTATAAAACTGAATCTTTTCATCCTTAGCGTAGTACTCTATGCAAAATGTTCTCCAAGTGGTGTCTCAAGGTTTTTATGAAGTAAAGAATTGATTGCATCCCCCTAGAAATTCAACCTAAAAATTACAAAAATATCCATTCTCAAAATATAGTTTCCACCCAAAATAATGGTTGAGAAATTGTAATATCCATAGGGTTGTGGCTCCAACCACTCTATTGAATGAAATGTGGTCATTCACCACCATAGATGCTATAAGAAAATTTAATTTTCCTTATAAAATATTAAAAAACTATTTGGTTAGGTAGGAAAATCCTCCTTCAAAGAGTTGTTACTACAAAATGGGTCATCAAAGGGAATGAAATGAACATTCAATTAGAGGGAAAATTGAATAAGAATATATATCAAGGGAGGAATAATGTGGGGAAAATAAAATGGTCCCATCAACATGAATACCATCCTAATATTTATTTTATTGTCTTGAATACATTTAATGATTAAGATAAAATGGAAGTTATGGTGTAGATGATTAAACTCTTCTTTAGTGAATAATCATCAAGAGATTTTGTTGAAATATCACCCTGCATAGTGTCGAAGACCCCATGTACATTTTAGTATATAAATTAATTGGAATTTTAATTGGCCTATAGTGTCCAATGCTTTGGATGAGATTGAGATGGGAGTTGTTTCTAGATTCTTGGGAGCAATTTTTGATTTGAATAGAAGGGTTAAGCAAGGAAGGATAAAAAATGCATGGTCCATTTTCAAGCCTTATGTCAGGCATGATGATTTTGCCCCCATTACAATTTTGATGTAGGAATCTACTTCTTCCTCCACAATTTCAACTAATGTAATTGTTTTTCTCTTTAATGAAAGGGAGAACTTATAAATTAAAAAAATTAAAAATCTTGAAATAAATGTTTTACCATTTAAACTTACATAAGAAACTCAAAATATATATTCAAAGGTTATTTTTTTGAAAATTATATATATTAAAAACCACTCAATAAAAATTGTTTTTCAATCCCATCGAGATGTGACATGTGAAAATACTAAGAATGGAATCCATATTGTTCTAAATTTTGCATGTCTTATAAAATCAAAGAGTTATTGGCTATGTTTTGTAACAGATGGCGAGGCAAGGAAATTTAAGATTCATGTTGTTCTATAAAATATACCAAGCCTCTTTGGGAAATCTTTGGTTGACAGAAGTCAACTTTGTGGTAGATGCTTTACTTTTAAAATAGTTTTGGATCGGGATTATCTCCTGTGGGTATTTTAAACAAATTTGTTGCAGGAAATTGAAAAGGGATTTCCAAAGTGGATTCCCTTGATAAAATTTCTTGTGATCCAATAGGCAAGACTTTTATGAGATCTCAAAGTTAAAAACTGGAGAAGCCTTTAATATGTTAACACCCATTCTTAAGAGATCGATTTTACAAGTCAGTACTAAGGATGTTACCTTCTCTGGTTGGCCGCCTCCATCGCCCCCACGTCGTCCAGACCAGACAGATTGACCATTTTGATCATACTCAACTGTGATAGAGTCAATAACAGTCCCAAATCTCACAACAATCTTCCGAATTCCACTGTATATTCCATCATCCCAAGGACTTCCACCACGTCCTCCGATCAGATTCATAGGAACATAGTTCCAGAGGGACGCCTGGAACCAAATAATCATTTAATGTTTCAAGTCAAAATAATCTTAGCGATATTTTGCTGTGTATTGACATCTACAACCAATTTTGAGTCACTTTCAGTTTTTGAATTCAATTGTGTTGGAGTAGTTATAGAGATCATATTTTCTGATCTATCATTAAAAAAAAAAGGAAGTAAAAAAAAAAGAAAATTATTCTGATGATAGATCAGAAAACCTAATCGATTGATAAAAACTCCCATACAATCAAATCCAAATATAATAATAAATAACATTTAGATTGTAAAAAACTTGATCACTGAAGGGAGTTTTATTTATCCTTCTGCAAATACTATTATTACCTCGCCGGTTATGGAGCCTGTGTGGTATTGAGGAATTGTAACGGGTTGTTTTTCTACCTCCAAAGGCAGTTTTTTCCATATATCCAGAACTTTTTCCATTATGTTTTTCAATAGAATCCCTTCATCGCTAAATATTGACAATCAAAATAAAGACGGTTAAAAAGATCTTTATGACCAGTAGAAGAATAAGTGTACAATGCAAATGATTTGATGAAGGGGAGAGGCCGTATATTCGAATTAAAAACATTAAAATTTTAGTCTGTTGGGTAGTTATCTTTCTATCAACATTGATCAAAATAATTTGGGAAAAATATGAAATTTAGAAAAAATGTTTACTCAATCAAATTCAAAAGTTTTCATATAAAAGGATATTCTTATACTCACAAATTTTTGCCGTAGAGCATGTAGCCAGGGAGATTTGAGACTGTTTGTAGTGCTGTTTTCCACTCCTCCAGCATATTTGATGGGTACCTTTTATTCTCTTCGTATTGGGTAAACGCAGAAGCGTAGATCCCTTTCCCTTTACCCACCCATGGGAGATGAGAGGGGAGAAGATGATAGAACACAGGAATAATTGGGGTTCCAGTTTTGACCATAAAGGATAGTTGAGCCAGACATCTGGGAGATTGAGCATAATTCACAGATAAAATAGCAATATGAAGTCCAGCGGTGCGAATTGCCTCATGTATTTCTACTGGTAAGGAATCGCTGAATTGCAACTCTTCTGCATCTAGAAAAGCCGGCAATCCAAGTAGGCCAAGAGTATGATAGATAGTGCTGGCTAATGTGTATTTGGCATCACACCCACAATGATTAATAAACACATGGGAGGGTATCTTTTTGGTTAGCATTGAGGATGATTGAGATTCCTGTGGTGCAACTTTACCTAGGGCTTTCGGTTTGCTCTCATCTTGCTCAGATGTGGAAGAAGAAGAATTTCCCATTAAGCGAAACGAAGAGAACAGAGATAAACGCTAAAAGGAATCAATGTAAAAGATGAAGTAGAAATCAATCGCTGAGACAAACCAATGGAAAAGATAGATCGAAAGATATAGATCGACGAGAGAAAGTTTAATGGAAAGAGTAATATGAATAAAAAGGTGTGCAGAATGAGGGTGAGGTACCAGGAAGTTTCTCAAAGCCGGGTAACTCCAGATCTTTTTGTAGAAAAGCCCGCAAACCAGTGAGGTCAGGTGCAGGCCCTTCTTAACCAGTACATGAACGCTTTGACTATTAAGGCCCTCAAACAGTTTTTGTTTTGTTAATTTATTATAATTTGGACTACGGGTGAAACTTGTGATTGTATTATGTTATTGGACTTAAGTGTATGTATTGTGTTAGGAAATGTTATGATCATTATTAATAAATATAATTAAGTAGTTGTGTTATATATTAAATTTGAAGTATTGACTATATTTTTTTGACTATTTAGATTAATGTTAGATTGGTGGAATTATGTGGGACTTATGGTTTGATTACAAGTATACAGTGTAAGGTGAGATGGAATCTATGTTTTTGCAAGAGAGATAAGGATTGTAAAGCTAACCCTAGTGTTAAGACACAATTGGTAACTTTTTCCCAACCATATGTTAATCTAACTAAGTACATGGAGTACACAAAGTATCATTAAATGATTCATTATCTATAGTTGAGTTTGCAAGGAAATGTCAAAAAACCTACATGTAAACTTGAGACCATTAGACATTGTGAATTACATTGATCACTCACCTTGCTTATGTTTTGTTGGCATAATGCAAATTCTTATTCAAGTTTGACAACCTAAAATAAGGACTAAGGCTAGATCACTACAATGCACATGTAGAGTATGAAAAGCGAACCACTACAAAGGATAATCAAACCCTTCAAGGATTCAAATCTCAAGCCTCCAGTCAGGCAACCCTTTAGATAGTTTCAACCTTTGAGTTGATTCACTACTTAATTAATTGTGTGTTTTAATCAAGCATAAAATGATCTAAACTCTTTAGACTCAAAAAACTGAAAATACAAACCACAGAGGTCTCCTGGCTAGCTTTGTAAGCTCTCTACCTAGGATGAATGTGTGGGTCTAGGATGACAGTGTGGCATGCTAGTGTCTTGAACAGATAGAAAAAAAAGTTGCCACATAGAAACACAAAATGTTTTGTATAACATTCTGTGTACTAAAGACTATGAAGTATGACTATATAAAAAGTATAAAATGATTGGAAATTAAAATGCTAGATGTAATTGAATGATTTAAATAGAAACAAAAAGTTCAAAATGTCACTAAAGACACCTAGCAAAGTTGAAGACTCCCTCTAGACAACTTCTCCACCTGTACCTACACACATAAGATTGAATTGAAGGTTGAGCAATTGTATAGGAGTTTGCCTCAGTCAAACCTCCATTTTGGTGTTTCCGCCTCTACAAACAACCTTGGACATTTTTTTTGATAGAAAATTTATAAAATAAAGAATAATAATAGAATACTAACATTATTATGATAGTATGCAAAATAACCTCAAAGAACTACCACTTCTAAGGACAAAAGTTGGATAGTTTGTTGGTGCAACAAACCATTGAGAGACTCTTTAGTAGTAGTGCTCTTCCTTGAATGATAGTAGTGCAATAACAATATGTCACTATAGAAATAGTGATGACATGATAATGGTGTAGGAAAAGTGCTATGAGTGAAGGGAAAGGAAGAATGGTGCTGTAGATATGCAAGAGAAAATGCCGGGAAATAAATAGGTTTAATACCAAAGATTGTGAAAATCAAGCTCTATCGAATAAATTAATCAAAGGAAGAGATTCAAGGCCTAGATAGTAGAAAATGAAAATTTGAAACTCATCCAAATCTAAATTAAGTTGCTTTAATTGTGAAACACCCATGATTAGATCCTTCTTTATGATGCTTTATAAACCTATCTTATGTGAACTTTTAATAACAATAAATAATGATTGACATCAACATAAGATAGCATAAATAAGGCATAAATCAATAAAATAACATCCACAGATAATCTGCAAGATTTACATGGAGAAACCCTTGCGGCAAAATACTCCATCAAGAAGAGAGGATGAGCTTGTATGGATAACAATATAGGTGCTTACAAGACAATCACTTCCATTATCCTCTTTTCCTCAACCATAGAAGCACCTGTGCACATGTGAACAACCTCATTATGCCTCTCATCCCTCCTTTGTTCTTGTAGAGGGGTATGTGCACCAAGATGGTGAACAAGAAATTGACCACTAGCAAAAAAAAAACCTAAAATGGATGAAACACGTGCATGTTTTTGATAATTTCAAAAGCCTCATACATGTTAAGGCTTTGAAAATATGAGCCAAAATTCATATGTGTTATTTGATTTAAAAATGTGTAAGTTTTATTTAAACTAAAAACACATACGTTCTTTTATGAGTAAAAAATACACATGTATTATAATGGGTATGTGCTATGGTAAACAAAGACATACACATTTTGTTGACATTAAGCTATAAAAGAAACATGGCCTTAGATGTTAATTTCTTTGGCCTTTCCTTAGTTTGTTTTCATCAAGATATATACATAAAATAAAACATTAAAGTATAATACAACTTATACTTTAAGCTATATTTTATGTATGTATTGGCAGGATGTTTGAGAATGGTTCCAGATCTCTAGGAGTCATAATGTACATTCTATATTTTAGGAGATCTTATAAATTTTTAGACTTAGTCAAATTCTAGTAATCTGTGGGCTTCTATCACCATTTTCTTGCTATCTCTCTATCTTACACTCTTTGTCTCCCCAAGCTCTAGACCTATTTGTTTTCCCATCTCTCTCCTTCTCTTTCTTCTCTATCTCTCTCTATCTCACTCTCTCCTCTCTCCCCAAGCTCTAAAAGTTATAAGTTACTAGACAATTAGATTTCAATAATCACTAAGATCCTATTATCATTCTCTCTATCTCTATTTCACTCTCTTTTTCTCCCTTGATCTCTAGATCTATCTATCTTCCTATCAATCTCCCTCTCCCCTTCTCTCCCCCATCTTTATATCTCCCCTCTATTCTGTACCTACCTCACACACATTCTCTCCTCTCCATCTCACTTCTCTCTCCTTCACTCTCTCTACTTATCTCTATCTCTTCTCTAACTCTCGCTACACAAATCCTCTCACTCCCTCCCCACCTCTACTTCTGTACATACCTCTCTCTCTCTCTCTCTCTCTCTCTCTCCCTCCCATGCTCCCTCTCCTCTCTACCTATCTCACTCACACCCTTTGCCTTTCTAATTACATTTATCTCCCCTCTCCCTCTCTCCATATAGCTCTACCTCCCTCCCTGCCTACCTCTATTCATCTACATAAATCTCACTTTCCCCATCTATCTCACTCCCTTTATCCCTCCTCCCCTCTATATTTCTCTTTATTTCACTCTCTTTACCTCCCCTCTCCCTCTCTCTATATACCTCTCTTTCCATCCCTCTCTACTTTTATCTCTATAAATCTCTTACCTCCTTCCCTCCATAATACTCTCTCTCTCTCTCCATTCCTTTCTCTCCCTCCCTCCTTCCCTCTCCATACTCTCTCTCTCAAACTACTTGTCTCTATCTACCCTTCCTCTCTTTGAATACTTCTTCTCCCCTCCAATGCTCCAACTCTCCCCTCCAATTTTGTCTATCTGAACTCTCTTTATCTCTCTCCTTCCATCTCCACCTCTCTCTCTTTCTCTATCTTGGTATTTAGATAAATATAGAATGGGGGATGTGCAACAGAGATTACTTTAGTGGTGAATATTCTCCAATGGTTATTTTTTCATGTCGGTGACCTGGGAAATGGTGAATATTTTGTACTGACTAGGGGTGGCCACGTCGCTAGAACATTATCAATTTCCATCAAATTCACGACCCGATCGCAATATGTTTTATGTAATTAAATATTTCTATGCGAGGATTTTACCAATACAATATACAGTGGACATACGGTAAATTTATTTTTTTCGCCTACACTCTCCAAGGTTTCCTTAATAGACGACTATAATTCGCCTATAGGAATATAAAGATTTATTAGCCAGGAGGACCCAATTCACTCGACATTTTACCTACACGTGTCTCCATTCACCCTAATTTTTGCCGACTTTATTGCATTTGCCAGTTATTTGGATGACCCATAATCGCCTCAAAAATTACATAAGTCCTGTTATAGTTAAGCAGGATTCGCCAAATATTTGTATACCATATAAAATTCCCACGGAATGCGCCATATAAGGATTGGTATAAATGCATTCAAAGATCAAATCTATCTGTACACAATCTGGTGGGTTCTAGGCTCTGAATTCAGATCAATAGCAAAGTTTCAGACCAAGAAAAATCATTGTTGTTGACTGCATTGGCGGCTGCTAGTGACCTAAAGGTGAGCGATCATATTTTTGAAGTGTTATAATATTATTTAGAATTTATCTATATCTGTTTGCACTATTGAGTTCATTCTTATTTAGTGGGGACCCCTCAGTGCCAAGCAGTCAGCCGGGAGATTCAAACCTCAAACATCTAGATTGTAGGTCATAGGGCCAATGAAACATATATTATACTTTATAGTCTATTATTACTTTTTCAACAAATTGATATTTTTTTAACAACCTTTATTTTGTTGGAGATGTCAAACAGGAAGAATGGTAAGAAACCTAAATGTGGGGAAGGCCACGAGAGGCCAAAAAAATGCAAAACATTGTTTTCATACTTTGGCTTTGGAAAAGATTGTGGTGAAAATCAAGAAGGTACATCATCACAAGTACAAGTACAAAATTCACAACCTACACCATATGTTGAAGATGACGATGAACTGATATCTCAGATCATGATGATCTTGAAGAAGATTATTTGGTAGATACCCAAGTTAGCCGGAATGATATAATCAACTTGTGTTATAATGCCATAGATGATAATGCACGGAAGGGGAAAAGAAAAGCCAGATCAAAAAAGGATAAACCAAAATAAAAAAAGGATCGGGAGTGGGATATGTTAGTGAGGAATTTTCAAATTAATTGGGCATCAAAGTATCCATTCATTGAACCAGTGGAGAATACAATTGAAGGTTTGCCTCCAATAGAATACAGGTGTAAGATTTGCACTTGGAAACATAACAAGGAAATTATGTTGCAGCTGAAATTTGACACCATAGAAAAGAATATGGGTAAAGTTTATGAAAAACAAATGATAGACAGAGTTGAAAAAATTAGTGATAAGATGGAAAACAAAGGAGGAATGTAAGCATGTGAGGAATGCTGAAGAGTATTATTTTCTTGAGAAAATACAAACGAAGCCTGCTGAAGTTAAAGGTTCTATTGAAGCTAGTTTTGGAAAAGCAATGCAAATAGAACAACTAGGAAAAACTGTTCAGTTAAGTGTTATTTTTTATATTTTGAGCAGAGGGCGTGCTATGATAGATTTCCCATCAATTAGTGGTTTATTACACTTTTTGAAAGTTCCTAACTATCCTAATAGTCACTTGTTAGTAAACAGTGGATGGGAATGGGCAAGTTGTCTTGCCGAGGTTGAAAAAAAAGATGTAAAGGGAAAAATAAGAGAGTCAAACTTTATTGCATTTTCTTTAGATGAAGTTACAACCTAATATTTTCTATAGCATGTGATTGGATGCACCACAATATGGAAACCCATGATGAACTTTTTGCCATGTGTTGCATGATTGATTCAAAGCAAAATGAAGTCATAAGAAGACATTTGACAAATGACATAATGATATGGAAGAGCATGATAGTTTTTGTAAGATGCCCCAAGGACCAACAAATGCAAATCAAAACAATATGCACAAGCAAGCAAATAGAGAATAAATTGTAGAATAAACAAGATTTTGTCTTTAGTCAAGCTAAAAGCCAAAGATAAAAGATGATGACAACATTGTCAATGTATGAATGATATGTCCCAAGACCAATGGAAGGATTGAGAATGATATTTCTTGATAACGATGTAAGTATTTGTTTAGAATTGAACTGGTCTTGTAGCAAAATGAGGAGCAAAGGGTTGTTTGGTGAGATATGTTTGGATTGTTTATGCTTTTCTACCATGTTTGGATGGCTAGGAGATTTGGATTTTAGGTTAGTCATGTTGATTTAATTTTCTTGCTTTTGGATGCATTGCTTTCTTCCTAGTCTTGTGCTTCTTTTGTTTTCATGGGATTACTATTTCAGTGGTATAACTAATGACAAGGGAAAACCAAGTCTAAAGGTAAGAATGAAGGGCAGATTGGATGGAATGACAAAGGGGTTTGGGATGGTATGGATGTGGGATTTAGGAATTCAAGATGTGATCTTCAAGGACTACGTCACATAGGAGTAACATTCTCTTACTCTAGATATGTTGTTCATGTGTATCTATCAACTCAACACCACCTTCGTAATTCAATACTTCTCTAGCTAGGGCTCTTTTTACACATGCTCTTGCACCATCGTGATCTCCCTTACCATGTCCAGCCTCATTGAAATTTTGAAAATCTTGTACACCACTTTTCATATGCATCATTGTCAACCAATAAAACATCCTTGCATTCATGAATTGTGCAGTGCAATTATCTGACCATATTAAGTGTTGGTTGTATTGTATGTTTCTTTCCTTTAAATTATCATAGAAAACTTTAAAGCATCCTTGTACAAAATCTGATGAATGAGTACGATCATCACTTAGGTAGAAGTGATACTCTCTTACAACCTTTCTATCCTCCTCTATGCTATCATTTGCATGCATGAATGTTATGTGTAAAAAAATAGAAACTTGTGTAGAATGATAATACATAGATTTCACTTCATTTTGAGGTTGGAGTGTATAATTTTCAGCAAAATCAATGATAGAGATAATGGTTCCAAGAGGAAATATGTCCTTACATAACTTGAATTTCTCATCTAACTATCGAGATCTATGTGTATGCATTATGTACTCATAAACTAGTTTCTCTTGAAACATTTTCATAAATTCATCTACACATATATCATTTTTCACTAACTCACATCTCTTCAAATATTTTCCATCTTTAACTTCATATGTGACTATCTTGTATTTTCCAAAAGAAACTAGTTTTGTACCAATTTCATGTGTGCTCTCCCAATGTACACATGTTGGTAAACGTTGCAAACCACCACATATAGCACAAGTACCTTCCAAACAAGGCATATTATAATAAATGCAACCATCATATCTATTACATAGCACACTTGAAATAAACTCTCTTTCCGACTTAGGAGATGCTTGTATATTGCATTCCTTCAAAACATCACTAGTGTCCAAAGTAGAACAAATATGATAAAAATATCATAGTGCATAGAAAATTCAGTATGCATCCTACAACAACACATGGTGCATACATTATTAATCTTAATATAAAAAGGTTTTGTCATTTCAAAAAATCTTTGACAAATTCTTATTTGAGGAAACTTTTCAAGGAATCTTTCATAAAATTTTGTTTGAGGCATATCCAAATAGTGTTTGGCTTGTGGCTCATGATTTGTAGACCCGATTCACCTTCTAACAACATATCTTTGGTTGGGAGAAACACTTGTGTTGTCATGCCAAAATTTTTCAATTAGTATTCTTAGTGCATCAACAACCCTGTCTTTGCATGGTAGTCTACCCGAGAATGCCCAAAGAGAATTATTGTTAGGTTCCTCTATTTTTCTCCACCTCTGTAATGCTTTACTTAATGTTGTTCTACTAACATTTAATGACTTACTTGTTTTGCTTATCAAACGATCTTTTTTTATTTTCTTGCTCATTATGGTTGATATAATGACATGTCAAGTAACATTAGAATATTTAGTATGTGATTTTAAACCAATAACTTGATATACATCAAATATATTTCTCACATTAGTTCTTTCGCTTTTACTTTCAGATGATCTTAGGCCTAGAATTTTCATTCTCTCTAAAATTCAAAATTTTAATCATTTGAACAATTAAATGACATCTTGCAGTTTGATTTAGTTTTTAAAATAGTTTTTCCATATTCTTTTAACCATTCTCCTACAATTTCATTCATTCATTTTATCGAGCATTGGATTCAATATATTCTCATGAATGTCAATTAAATACTTTGGTTTCCTACGAATGATTCTAGGAGGTTTTAACATCAGTGCATTGCATGCATTGTGTACATTCAATTCATAAAATAGAGCAGGTGTATGTTCATTATTTAATTGATTATTCAATGTGGTCTCTTCTTCAATTGCATTAGGTGCATTATGTTCATTTGGTAAATCGAATTGAGATGTTGAGGATGACATACCTTCTTGTCCCATTGTTCTTATGTGACATAATTTCTTCATACGCCGCCTTTGTCTTTTCTTTTCAGCCTCTCATTGTTCCATCATTCCTCGCTTGTTCTTTCCCATGGTTGATATCGGTTGTCCTAAATAGAATAATATTACATATATATATAAACAAAATTTCATAAACAATCAAATAACCATAAATTTGAAAATTATCATTGTTTTTTTTAATCAAAACTATTAAACAATCGCAATAACATTGACAAAACTAATAAGAACAACAATTCAATCATTTGAAATCATGAAAAAACAAAAAAATCATAGAAATGCATACATAGTTGTAGTGGGGCCTTCAACGACCTCAAAAAATTCTTTTGAGGCCATTGAGGCGGTTGGGCAACTAAAAGTATATGTCCCAGTACCATGTACATAGTCTTTTTAGTAACCTCGTATGTTCTGTTAGGCCCTGATTTTTTTTGCAATCCAATGTTAGTATTCCTAGTACCACATACATGATTTTAACATATAAAGACCCCATACACACTGTTAGGCCTTAAAAATGTTTAGAAGATCAGCGAACTAATAGTTCTAGTACCCCGTAAGCGCTTTTTCTAGTAAAGAAAATGTGAAGGAAAAGGGAGGGAGGGAGAGGGAGAGGGAGAGGGGGAGGGAATGGGAGGGAGAGTGGGAGAGAGAGAAAGAGAGGGAGGGTGAGGGGGAGAGAGGGAGAGAGAGAGGGAGAGGGAGGGAGAGAGAATGTAAAAGGGAGAGAGAGGGTCGAAAAGGGAGGGAGGGAGAGGGGAAGAAAGGGAGAGAGGGAGAGAGAGGGGGGAGTGAGGGAGAGGGGGAGAGAGGGAGAGGGAGATGGAGGGAGAGAGAGAGGGTGGAAAGGAGAGAGAGAGAGAGAGAGAGAGAGAGAGAGAGAGAGAGAGAGAGAGAGAGAGAGAGAGAGAGAGAGAGAGAGAGAGAGAGAGAGAGAGGGAGGATGGAAAAAGGAGAGAGGATGGAAAAGGGGGGAGAGAGGGATAGGGAGAGAGATTAAAGTTTAATTATCATTAATAAAATATCTATACACACATCTTTTAAAGAACTCTTATTTATTTGACATGACTCTGAAATGTGAGAATATTTATTTGATGTGACTACCAAAATGTGAGAATATTTATTTGAGACTGTTAGCTAGATCGTCAACTTGGAGACAACTCCATTGTGTGGCTCTTAGTATTCTAAGAATTGCATAGGAACAAATTGGAAAGAAAAAATGTGCATTACCAAAGATTGCCCAAAGCCCAACAATAGGAGGAGTGTGGTTGAGGGATGATTGACAATGGGTTTTTTACACTGATTCAAATGCTAATAATATCAAGGAAATCATAGCCTTTGCTGCTCAAACTGTGGACCTTGGGATTATCAGGTCTATTGTTCATCCAAATAGTGACCACTACATGGAAAACTTGATTGCAATAGAACAATATAAAGTAAGGGAGATAAAGGGGATAGGGGGAGGGAAAGAGTGGGGAGGGAGAGGGGGAGAGGGAGAGGGTGGGAGAGGGGGAGAGAGGGAGAGAGAGGGAGAGGGAGGAAAAGAGAATGGAAAGGGGGAGAGAGAGTGTAGAAAAGGGAGGGGGAGAGAGAGAGAGAGAGAGAGAGAGAGAGAGGATGGAAAAATATGCATTACCAAAGATTTCCCAAAGTCCAACAACAGGAGGAGGGTGGTTGAGGGATGATGCACAATAGGTTTTGTACACCGATTCAAATGCTAAGAATATCAAGGAAAGCATAGCCTCTATTGCTCAAACTATGGACCTTGGGATTATTAGGCCTAGTGTTCATCCAAATGGTGACCACTACATGGAAGGCCTAATTGCAATACACAAATATAAAGTAAGGGAGATAAAGGGGGTAGGGAGAGAGAAAGAGTGGGGAGGGAGAGAAGAAGAGAGAGAGGGATGGGGTATAGAGGAACGGAGAGAGGGGGAGCATGCTGGTTTGTTATTCTTTTAAGGAGTATTAGTACTTCTTTTTATATTGTAATAATGGTTCATCTTGCCACCTTAGGATAGTGCATGACCCCTTAGGAAGTCATAGAGAGAGAAAGGGAAATAAAAGGGAGGGAGGGAGATGGGGGGAGAGGAAGACATGTAACATGATGTCATTAGGGGTCATGTGGAGTCCTAATTGAGCCACATGTATGTGTTACAACACCATATGACCCCTTAAGAAACCATTTGACCCCTTGAGATATCATACATGGTCCGAAGAGGTCATTAGGTGTTATGTGGGGTCCTAAGAGAGAGTGAGTGAGAGAGAGAGGAATACAATTTATTACAATAAGATATCAAAAGATAATATATATCAATATATGTACATACACATATACATATAATACACATAATATATCAAAAGGGAAAACACATACATATACACATATGTGCATGTGTATATATATAATAATATATAATATATTATATATTATAGAGGAATACAATACAATAAGTTATCAAAAGACAATATATATCAATATACATACATACACATATACATATTGATGCATTGCAAAATAGGATAGATGTTAGGAAACACAACACAAGAAGCACTTCAAACGTTAGTGTTAGTGTTAGAAATGAAAGACTATCCTAAGCAAGCATATCAAGAGAGATATTAAACATGTAATGAAAAGCATACAAAGAACAAAGAGATACACTACACTCTTCCAAATGCTAGCCAATATGTTCATAGCTGCTCCTCCCTTGTTCCTCTCCTCTTCAAGTTCCACATGAGTGTAGCTCTCAGCTTTGCACTACTATAGAAGTCTTATGGAGATTCAAGATTGAAAAATGATTATGAGATTATCCAAATACAATCTTAATATGAGAGAAATGAGTTAATTTGAGCTATGTTAATTTTAACCAAAAGAAGAACAAAGTAACTATGTTCCTAAATATTCTCTCTTAAATTCACTACAACTTATATACATACAAGATTTTTGGATCTGGATTATGAAGGAATGGGCTCTATTTATAGGAAAAATAGAGAAATGGATGGTTGAGATTGAGTAATCTCAACAAGGGTCAGGATTGAAAGGTTTATGATCCATGTGAGGCCTTTAAACCCAATCCCAAGATGACAAATGTCATCATGAGATGGCTTGAGAGGAGAGGGAAGAAGCATTACATGTTTGAGATGACATGAAGGTTAGCTTGGGAGGTAAGGTCAAACTTGAGTTGAATGAATAAAGCCATTATCCAATGAATAATGCCTTTATCCAAGGGATAAACTCATGTGATAGAGTTAGTGGTGATAACCATGGTTAAAGCAATGAATGCTTGAAGAGATCCATGAGTTAAATGGAGGATGAGTTAGAGGTAAAGCATATAACCATGTGGGCAAGTGGAATTAACCATAAATGGTTATGTAAGAGCCATTAATGGTTATGTAAGAACCATTAATGGTTTGGAAGACTTTTAGGGGTTAACTCGTTGGAGACATAAAGCATTAAATGCTTTTCAAAGACTTTGGAGGCTTTGAGAAGCGACTTCAAGTTTCTTAGGGATGTGACAATATTTAGGGAGGGTGATTAGGATAATTAGGAATGGTTAGAAGAATTTAGAAAGTGGTTAGAGGAGTCTAGAAGGGGATTTAGGATTGCAAGTGGGTTTGGTGGGTGAGGGAAAATAGGATTTTAATTAAAATAAAATTAATTTATTTCAATTGCGGTTGCAACTTGCATTTGTAGGAGAATGCAAGTGGGGGGGGGGGGGAGTTTAGGGATTTAAATAAATATTTTATTATTTATTTAAAAGAGGAATGGGGGTTAAATTAAATAAATATGTTTTATTCATTTAATTGATTTAGAATGTGGCTTAATGAATTAATTTAAATAAATTGAATAATTTATCTAATTAATAGAAGAAGAGGTTTGAGGAAGAATTAATTAAATATTAATTTAATTAAATGGTTATTGAGGGTTAAATAATCAAATAAATAGTAAATATTCATTTAATTAAGTGGACAAATTTATGTGACTACACATATAATACACATAAAATATCAAAAGACAATACACATACACACACACACACATATGTGTGTGTGTATATACATAAATATTATATATTATTATATAATATATAATAATATAATATATATTATATACATATATAAATATATTATATATACACATTATAGATATACATATATATATATATACATGAAATATCATATTTTACATATTATACATATACATATATGTATGCAAATACCCACATTTTAAACACACGCATAAGTGCATACACGTTGTTTTAGCTTTAACATCGCGTACGCGCTGCTTATTGTAAAGACACCCCATATGCGGTTTTGTTTTAAAAATACCCTATAGGTGTCATTTATAGTACAGGGAGCGCATACACGCTTTTGATTGTTTAGGCTTGTGAATAGGCCTAGATGACAAAGTTGTGGGTTGGAAGTTTGGTTTCCCTCCATTTCCCTACTTTTTGATGTGTTTTATTTTATCAAATTGGTTTCTCGACTTTGTCATCATTAGGTTTACACTTCATCAAGTGGGTATTTCTAAAATTGCCACCATATTTTCACCCATATTCTGAGCTTTCTAACCATGTAATGTTTTTTAAATTTGGACAACAATAACATATTATTATTGAATTTCTTTTACCAGTGTCTCCATAGTTCTCAGAGACATACATGCACCATTTTTTTAATAAAATTTGATCTACTTATCCAAATTTTAAAAACTTTATCTATTATTGTAGTGCACTTGATTATTTACAATTTTAAAAAAATAAATTGTATTTTCTATTATTTTGGTGCAAGTTATTCTTCATGCACAAATAGGTACCTGATTTTCAGGATGTGATCAATTGGAAAAATCATTAAAAAAAATACTTAACAAAAAATTACAAAAAAATACACAACTTCTAGTACTCACTCTTAACTATCTTTTTGCCAAAGGATTTGTAAAAATACTAAACCTAACTATGACATTTTTGATGCACATGTTAGACACTATGTTATGTTTTTTAGAAAAAATCAAAGTCTTTTTCGTGCGTGAAGGATTTGACCCCCTTAATCTTATCCAGTTTTGAAAGTGTTAAGAAGTTTGGAAACTAGATTCAGAGTACTATAATATTTGTTCTTTGATTATCTTCATATATTGAGTGGCTGACTTTCAAATTTCACCTCCATGTTCAGGTTCACTTGAGTTCAAAAAAAAAGTGTCCACTTATACCCCCCTTTTTGCACACCATCTTTGTGCACTTACCCCATGATGTTCTTTATAAAAAAAAGGTCTCATTGGGGAAGAGATGGCTTAAAATCAACTATGCATCCTCTTAGAAGGATCCAATCATAACTGAAACAAAACCATTGAGTTGAGAAGATAAACAAGTTTCATTACAAATAGACTCATCTTATGTTTTCAATAGGGTGAGAGTGAGAGAGAGGTGGAGATAAAGCTAGAAAGAGGGATATATGGAGGTTGAAGTGTGAGCTTAGAGAGAATGGTGAAAAATAGAGATAGAGATGGAGAATGGGGAGAGGAAAATGGAGAGGAGAACAGAGATATGGAGAGAGAGATGGAAGGGAAATGTAAATAGTGGGTGATCCCATAATACTGAGTTACACTTTTTGGCCAACTTTGACATTGAAATCAACATTTTGCATCAAATCTTTACTTTCTAAAACCTATTGCAACTAAACCATTAAGAATTTGAAGATGAAGTAAACTAATAATTTGTGATATTTTTCATATAGATTCTAAATATGTTTTTTTAAAAATAAGTCAAAATTAATTTTCCATATTGTTATGTAACTTTTAATAACTTAATATTTAGAGTAATCAACATTTTTCAGAAGTGACATTTATTTGGTAATACATAACATTTTTTATAGAAAGAAGGAAATTCTAATTCTAGAAATATAGGATCGTCACACCAAATATCTAGTCAATGAATATTTTTTCAGAATTTTTTGTTACATATATTTTTTTTTGTTAATTTTTGAGATAAAGTAATTGTAATTTGGACAAAGGTCTATTCCGTAATGCATAAATTTTTTTGTATGCATTTGTTTTAACTTATTCTTTTTGTGTTGAAATGAGGATATAAATACCTAGGGAATAGATATTTTCTACTATTTTTTTTCTCTATTTTTCAATTTTTCCACGTGTGAAACACAATCCTTATTGTTCGATGAAAAACCTAAATTCATAAGAAATAAAAAATAACTATATTTATAATTATACTATTTGGAAAGCTTATAATAAGGACTAAATATTTAGAAAACAAAACTTCTAAGGAATTCATTTGACCCCCCAAAAGATAATATAAAAGTGGTTTTTTATCAACATTTTGATAGGTGCAAAGGAGACTCCATTGCAAGTATGATTTATAAGTAGAGAGGTTCTATCCAGATATTTTTATCTAAGAACTTTTGATCTAACTCTCCTCAATTTATTACTTGAAATGGGACCTATTAAAGCTTAAATCATTATATTTTCTAAAAAATGTACGATTTCAGCAAAAATCAAGATGTACCAAAAAGTGTATCCCACTATTGTGGGATCACCCTAGTGGGAGAGAGATATATATATATATATATATATATATATATATATGAAGTGATATATATTTATAGAGAGAGAGAGATATATATAGTGCTAGAGAGATAGAGGGGTAGATAAAAGAAGTGATAGGTAGATCTATATATAGAGAGAGGAAAAGAGATATAGATAAAGAGGTCTAAAAAGAGGGATAGGGAGAGAGATGGGAGATAGAGAGAGATAGATATAGAGAGAGGGTGAGAGGGGTAGATAAAGAGATGGAAAAATAGAGAGAACACAAATAT
The DNA here is from genome assembly GCF_030272615.1 of Cryptomeria japonica. Lineage (NCBI taxonomy): Eukaryota > Viridiplantae > Streptophyta > Pinopsida > Cupressales > Cupressaceae > Cryptomeria > Cryptomeria japonica. The sequence goes on from NC_081411.1 coordinate 112,796,898, forward strand.
AGATGGAGAGAGGGTGAGAGAAATGGGGAGAGATAGAGGGAGAGATAGATATATGTTGGAAGAGGAAGAGAGAGAGAGAGGGATATATATAGGAAGAAAAAGGGAGAGAGGGATAAAGAGATAGATAGGGGGATAAAAATGGAATGAGGGAGGGAGAGATGAGAGTAATAAAGAGGAAGGTAAGATAGGGAGAGGGAGGGCCCAAAGAGAGAGAGAATATGTATAAAAAGAGATAATAGAGGTGAAAGAGAGATAGAGAGAAATAGCGAAAAAAAGATATTATATGTGTGTGTGTGTGTGTGTGTGTGTGTGTGTGTGTGTGAGAGAGAGAGAGAGAGAGAGAGAGAGAGAGAGAGAGAGAGAGAGAGAGAGAGAGAGAGAGAGGTTTATATTTTAGAGATTGGGAGAGAGATATAGATATGGCTCAAGAGAAATATGGAGTGTGTGTATATACATTAGAGAGAGAAGTAGATATATAAAAAGAGGGTGTGATGGGGAGAGAGGGAGAGAGAGATAAGATAGAAAGAGGTAGATAGGGATATATAGGGGTAGAAAGAGATAAGATAGGGATAGAAAGGAGATAGAGTAGATATAACTTGTAAAATATATAGGGGGTGAGAGAGAGGGAGAGATAAAAGGAGAGAGAAATAGGGAGAGGGAGAAATATAGTTATAAATAGGGTGCCAATGAGACAGGGGGAGATAGAGTGATAGAAAGATAAAGATATAAAAAGTGATATATGGAGAGCTATAGAGGGATATAGAGGGAGAGAACTTAAGAGAGATTAAGGAATATGAGTGTATAATATCTAGAGATAGAGATATAGAGATAGAGAGGGAGAAATAGGGAGTGTGTGCCTGTGTGAGTGAGAGAGATATGGAGATATGGATAAGGAGGGAGAAACAAGGAATGTGTGTGTGAGTGAAAGATATATGGAGATAGATATAAAGAGGGAGAAAGACATATAAATAGATAGAGAGGGGTATATAGGGAGAGATATGATATAGAAGCAGAGAGATATAAAAAGAGGGAGCGAGAGGGAGAGAGATGGAGAAAGATGAAGAGATAGAAATATAGAGAGTGAGAAGGATAGAAAGGGAAATAGAGAGATATAGGGAGAGGTAAGGAGATATAGATAGGGGGAAGAGATGGAGATGGATATTTTAATCAAATAACATGCTACCCTTACCATAACTTCTCGAGGATACATGTTATCCTAAATTATTGGTAGGAAAGTAGAAATCAAAAGTTAGTTGCTCTTTATTTCTCTCTAGCTCTACATGTTAAGAGAGAGAAAAAGCATAAAGAGAGACAATAAACCAAGAGAAAGAGAGGAACAATTAAAGAAACATAATGAAACAAAAAAATAAAGAAGACACAAAGAAGACAACATAAAAAGAGAATTAGAGAAACAAACAAAAATCTTGTATACAATTTAATCCCAAAACAACTTTCTATTTATTTTATGAATTATGGAAATCTCTTATCATTAAGATGAACTTAGGTATAAATTAAATTAAATCTAATATATAATTATTATTTGTAATTCCATACGAAGACATAAATAATTAAAATAAAATTTTAACTTCATAAAAATTAGTCTTTAAAAGAAGAAGTAGAAGGATTACAATAAATTATAAAACAAGATGGAATACATAATAAAATAAGATAACATTAAAAGATATTCTTATCAAAAGAAATATTTTAATTCAAAGTATACTTATTCTAGATAATAATTAAAATTTTAATAATACAATTATAAATAAAATTAATTTTAATAATTTTTTAATTTTATAAAAATACAAATAATTTTTCAACTTAATGGAAAACTATTTCTTAAAAAGGAAAAGAAGAGGATGAAAAAGAATTGGAATAAAGCTAATTCTTTCTTTTTCAATACTTTTTTCTTTTTCTTTTTAGAAATTTAGAAAAAGATGGAATATCTTATTAAAAGAAATAATATTAAGATTTTTTCTTTATGCACATTTCTTTTCTAATTAATAATATTTAAATATATAATTTTTAATTTTTTAATTTAAGCATACAATTGAGATTAATTCTATAGTGGTTCATTTCATATAGGAATGCCTTGGCAAAGTAAGCATGCAATTGAGATTAACTATATCTTCTCCTTAGTTCTAAACCATTGATTTCAAAAAGTAAGTTGGAATGCCTTAGGCATAATTAGTTTTCTTTCTAGTAATATTTTGTTTTTAAAGTGATAATTTAATATTTTTTGTCTCATTTGCTTCAATTTTATTTTATTATTATTACAATGGACATTCTAATTTCAAGTAAAATTTATTTTTTTAAATTTATTTTAGTAGAAATATTATTGTTTAATTGGAAAGTTATTTATACATTAAAAATATTTATTAAAAAAAAGATTAAAATGTAAGTGGTAGATAAATATGTTATTTTTAGATATATGAGATGTAGTTAAAGAATAACATGTGATGTTATATCATAAATACACGTTAAATTGTTCTTTGGTTAGAAATTTTTTTAGTTAAAAGTCTTTTATAAAATTCAAAGAATACCACTAGCCAGGAGTATACTACTTATAGCAAAAGGCCAAGAAAACAAATATTCGCCACATGAAAAATTGACAAATTTATTGATAATCACCAAATATCCAATATGAATAGATATTAAATTTCTAACATGACATTAAAGAGTTTAGAAACATAACATCTAACCAAAAAAGTTTAGATCCATTCTAATCCATACCAACACATAAGAATTAATACACTTATATTTGCCTAATAAAAACAATACAATATTTTTCTAATAATTATACAAAATTTTAAAAGGTCCTATTATACAAATACTAATAAAATTTGTGTCTATGAGGTGAGGCTAAAAATCTCATTCTTAACCATAAAGGATCTGATATGGATAATCTAAGGAAGCCGCTAAACTTTACACAAAACGACATGTCGTTCATTTCCAAAAATTGTAAAACACAACCGATTTCTGCAAAACTTTTAAGAATTAAATCTTCATATTTCATATCCCCATTACTATTAAACCACAAAAATTCCGGATGCGTCTATTTTGGCTCCAAAACGACAGTATGGATTCATTAACACGCGTGTTAGTCGTGCGTTTTACACTGTCAATTTTGCAATAAATGGCTACGATTGACTAACACGTCGCTATCACGCTGTACGAAAAGTCTGTTTAAGAACCGAAATAACCCCGACCAAAAAATCCCACTAAAAAAATACAAAGATTTGTTTTATATGCCAACCTTTATTTTTTTACAAACTGCAGGCTAGAGACGGTCGCTAAAGACACTTGACAAGTTGACGTAGCGTGTTGTCGATAAGATCGAAATGCCCCCGTCAAACTTAAGGAAATTAATTAAATTTTATTATCAAATCTAAACTTTTTTGGATATCTTTATTTTATGATTTGGTGCTTATCTAAGCTTCACATCTTTATACACCCAATCTACTCTGATTTTGGCTTTAGCGTTTGTTTTCCACTAAATTATAGTTTTAATTTTATCCATAATTTTTTGATCTGATTACATGTTATATGTATATCATTTTAGGTGAGCAAGTGGATTAAAATAATTTAAAACATCTCAAAAGTCTTAAACCGTTATTTAATGAGAAAAAGGACAAACTTATGCGACTTTTTGCCTGGATTTTAAGCACACTCAATTTAAGCATTTTTATTAAAAGGAATTATTTCTAGTTACAAATTTGTTCTAGTTAGATAAAATTTTAGTTAGATTTGATCTTCGATCAATTTTTCCCTAATTTAAATTGTTCATTAAATACATATGTACATTATTAAAAAAAAATGTTCTAATATATTCGTGTATATAATTATTATAAAAATAGCTAAAAAATAATATTTTAATTTTGAATGTGTAGATCTTAAAATATAATTCTTTTAATTTCTATTATGTATGTAGATCAATCTAAGGTTGATTTTATTTATTTAAAAGAATAAGTAATTTTTTATTTAAAAATATTGTACTAAAAGAAGAAACCATAATAATGATTGAATTGATATGTGTGTATATGTTTATATATGTATGTATTTATGTATATTCATGTATATGTATTTTTTTTTTAATATTAAATATCAAGAGGTCCTAGTATGAAATATATCAGTTAGTTATCAAAATATACCAGTCCATTGAATAGATTCTAAACTACTTCAGTATGCCCCATATACAAATTTATAATCACGAAGAGCCCAGACCCAACCCAGTTACATCATATACAAAATTTACATAGGGAATAAATGCAAGACTTTTTTAAAAAAGTACCATGAACATTCCTAAAATCTATTAGAACTAATAAAACCCATCATGAGAGTTGTTATTTCTAATGACCTCTATCCATGCCACCCATCCCAGAGGTCTATCCCTCCACACAATTTCTCTTCCAACCAGCATTTGATCTAGATAAGGGTGCATAAAGACTTCAACAACTGGAATGACCACCTCTTATTGTTGTATCTCTCTTTCGTTGATCCCATTTAGTTCTCTCATGAAATTATGCAATGTCCTTTCAAAAGGTGCTTTATCTGTTTCATGTCTTGCCCATGAGAAGCCATGAGAGAATTCCCATTTGAAGATCCATGCAATTCCATCTTGCATCAGGTTTTCAAATTTCCTCTTAGACATCCTTAATACCACAATAATGTGCAAGCAAATATTACTCATAATGAGTCTCCTCAGAGACTCAGTAAATGTCATGTCTTTATTAGTTAAAATACTATCTATACAAATGATCAAATTTCCAAGACCTCATACAACTATAAACCTTCACAATAAAGAGAAATAATATTTCACCACAAATATAACTGATACTGAGATGAATAAAATGTACAATAAGCTCACCTTATAAAGGCAAGAACGAAATGCAAGCACCAATGAGTTGCAAGGGTAGGTACAACCACCCTACACAAAATACTAGATGCAGGAACTAATAAAATAATATTATCCTTACCTACCACCTAGGAAAAGATCAAATGCCTAAGTAAACTTAAGAATGTGAGTATATATTAATTTACTTTGAAGACTTATTATGCAAAGATGCAATATGAGCAAGATGGGTCCCGACAACTACACCATTTTAGGTACCCATGTACAATGCAAATGCAATGCAATAAATCTCTCATAAAGCAGAGAAAAGGAGAAAACCTCATGAGACAAAACTCCTCTCCAAAAGAGAGAAAACAAATAAGCAAACCATGATGCATGAAGGACTCAAGACCCCTTAAGAACTACATACATCATGTATATACAATCATCTACCCACCCCCCTAGGAAGGAAGAAGAGAGACATAATATCCCCCTATAATGAAGAAGCTCCAAAGTTGATGAAGAATTCTTGCAAACAAAAGGTGATCCAATTTGTCTACAAAAAACACATCTCCCTTTAGGAAGAAACAAGTCCACCAACCGATAAAGAAGACACTCCATGTCTAATTGAAAGAAGGAGGAAGGAAGTCTCCAAGTATGAATCTTTGAAAAACTAAATGTTAGTCTCCAAGCTCAAAGAATCCATCACACAAGCATGAACAAACTGAACCATGAAATGTGACAAATCAAGTGAAGGAGGAGACTCATGAATGCCAATCTCCAAAGAAGGTGAAGATGAATCTTCAACTATGATGAAACTATCATCAAAGAGAAGATAAACCCCCTCAAGTATGTCTCCCAAATCTACAATATGAGATTCCATAAATAATGCTCCAATATCTAGCAAATAGGAATCCCAATGGGGAAGAAAATAACAATCATGCAAATCAGGAATAATGGAAGGCTCAAGTGAAGGTTGATCAACTATCTCCAATGAAGAATCATGAACCTTTGAAGCATCTGCAACCTCCTCTTAAGGATCATCACAAATATGGTTTATCAACTTTGAAGAATGAAGAAGCACATTTGAGTCAGAAAGAGGAGCATCAAGAGATGGTGAAGAATCACGATCTCCATATATCTCTTGAATATGAGTCCAAAGAGCATGAGGACATTCAAAGTGAATAAGAGACTCCAAAAAGTCATCATCAGCATTTTCAAAAATAGCTCTAAAAATTCCAGCTCTAAAACCTTTCCAAATACTATACTCATCAGGGGTTCTAGGGAAAGGAACCTCATTATAAAAATAAGGCAATAAATGCCACTCACTAAGATGGGTGAGAATTAATTCACTCCATTCCCTATAATTTCCTTTCTCCAAAGTTATTAAATAACTCATTATGACAACTAATAAGTTTTCAAAAAAATGAGATAGTATCCTCACAATAAATAATTTCCAAAAAATGGATAAAACTTGATTTCAAGGTGGGGGTGAGCTCGATATGACTGATAAATTGGTAGTTCCACGTGCCAATTAGCTCATCACAAGTCACCAAGTACTTTGAAAGGCAAAATACCCACACAAGGAAAGGCTCCAACTCATCTTGAAACATGCACTAAACTCCATTATAAACCTTGTGGGCAAAGGTAACAATGACCAAAATCTAATCTCCAAGCCATGACACATGTGCACGCAAGAGATCACTCCACACAAGGTACCACACATTACGTGCTCACGGGCCACCCAATTTCCTTTGCATGATGAAAAACTAAGTTTAAGCCCACATGATCTACCAAGCCAATGAGATATGGATGAACAACAAATATGCCACCCCAAGACATTATGAACGGGCCCACACAAATTAGATCTCTAATGTCAAATCACCATGATGTGCAGCAGATCAAAACTCCACAAACAAATAAGATCATAGTCGATATAAATCCCATGACTGCAAAGTTGTTGGCATATTGGTATAATTGATAATGTGAATGGATATTGGCATAAGTGTTGATGATATTGATAAATCGGTATAAGGACTATTGGTGATGATATAGTTGAGATGTTGTTTGATGAACTTGACAATTAGTTTCTGTTTTCATTGATGGCAACTATGGTTAACCGGAAAGCTATGGAATGGATTTGACAGTTTACTGGCAAATAGGACTTTAATCGGTAATGTGAAACTATGTTATGCTTAAGTAATTGGATCTAGAGATTGATGAAAAATTTGGTGTTACGGTTTGGAATATGTGTTTGTAACATTGTAATGAGGTTATGATCAGAACCGCATCATGTTTTGGTTACTAGAAGTCATGTTTGAGATTGACTGATGTATTTTCTGTAGGGTTTTAGTAGGGTTTAAGAACTGGTTTTAAAATGGAACTGCCACTACCAAATGCCAAACAAAACAAGATACAGGCTAATTGGAAATATGGCAATGTGTCTGGGCTAAGGAGAAGCATGTAACCAGTCTGCCAAAATCACAACTGATAATCAACTATCTCCAAATGCCTCGATATGGACAAACTCCCACCAAGGTGAATATTAGTCCTATTGCAAATATGTGATGCCCCCTCACAGCTACAAGATGCCTAATCAACTCAACCAAGAAATATGAATCCAAAGATGTCCCGAGACATAAAATCACTGCAATAAATAAATTATTGGCGAAATAGAATTTTTAAAAAAATTTCAAATGCCGACAATGGAAAATCATAGAAGAAAGTATTAGATCTCCAATTAATTTGGGGCATGAATGCCTCAACTGCAGATCCACTTTCTTGAGATTTGACCTCAATACAAATTGATGAAAATTGTCAAAAGCTGCGAAAGGAGTCACTAAATGTCAGCTCTGGTACCATGTAGAAATTATCAAATTTCCAAGACCTCATACAGCTATAAACCTTCACAAGAAAGAGAAATAATATTTCACCACAAATATAATTGATATTGAGATGAATAAAATGTACAATAATCTCTCCTTATAAAGAAAAGAACGAAATGCAAGCACCAATGAGGTGCAAGGGTAGGTACAACCACCCTACACAAAATAATAGATGCATAAACTAATAAAATAATATTATCCTTACCTACCACCTAGGAAAAGATAAAATGCCTAAGTAAACTTAAGCATGTGAGTATATATTAATTTACTCCAACACTATCATTACTAAATTTCCATATAATCCAAACTATATTAGCTGGAAGAATAGACCAAAAGAATTTGAAACATTTCTTGGACTTGGGAACATAAGCACATAAAATGTTAGGTACATCAATATTACAATTAACAACAAGGCCAAACATACCCCGTATCTCCTTAGCAAAAAGACTATCAAAAAATAAATGGTTTAAAGTCTCAGGAAGTTTGCAATTTGAGAACACAAATTGAAGTCTCCATTAGGCCTCTTAATAGGCAACCTATTCAAGAGGACGCACCACAAGAAGAATTTTTTCTTAGATTCAATAGGTCTCCACCATAAGCACTCACATACTCTCTACCAACCAGCTAGGTCGAGGATAAGGATGCAAGTGTTGCACATGTGGTCAAAGATTTCATCACTATCAAAAAGAAGGTTATAGATAGCTTTAGCTTTAATTGAATGGATGGCAACTTTCCATCAATCCAAGAAAGGCTAGATAGGCACATAGGGCTATCAACACAAAGCATGGGCTAAGGGAGAAAGGCACAAGCAACCTTCAATATAGAAAAATTCCTACTATGAGTCACCAAAAGACCAAATCTATCTATGATTTCTTTACAAGAAAGAATTTTTCCATCTTCAAAAATATCGTCAAAGGATTGAATACCTTTCACTGGCCATGCTTTTGTTGAGAATCCTTGTAGTAAGGCTAATGGATTGTCTTTGTGCCTCAAGTTCCACCAAATTGATCTATTTCCCCATACCTTCTTATCATCATTAATGATGCCATTGTGAACAATAATATTCCTCACACTGTCCCAAGCCTTCCATATTGATTTTAAAACAATAGAACCTAAAGGGGAGACTGATAAAATCCTAGAAACCAAATCACATACCAGGAGACCTTTCCAGGAGGGACCTTGTTTGGGGACAAATTTAGAAATATTATACCTAACCAATACCTTCCATGGCTCATCACTTTGGAAAGCATGGAAAATCCATTTGGCTGCAAGTGCAACCCCCTGCAATCTCAAGTTCTTCAAAACAAGACCACCCTTTGAATTTATCATGGTGCACCATTTCCATCTAACCCAACATGCTCACTATAGTGGGTTACACTTTTTTGCCAACTTTGACACTGCAATATTCATTTTTCAAAAAACAAACTCCACATTCAAACACCTATTATTGCTAAACTGTAAGGAATTTGTAGATGATGTGAACTAGTGATTTGTGACATATTGTGTGTAGATTCTAAATATATATTTTTAAAATTTTTTGAAATCAATTTGTTTTCATTTTTATATCTCCCTTGAAAACTAGTTTTTCACAAAAACAAGATTTTTAAAGAGTGATACTCATTTGGTATGACATAACTTTTTTCCTAAAATAGATATGAATGCGATTCTTTCAAATCTAGTTTTGTAACATCCATATCTAATGTTTGCAATAGGTTTCATAATATTATCTTCAATATTTCATATTTTATGAATTTTTGAAGTTAAGTTAATTATAATTTTGACATATGTTCTTTTGGTCACTCATAACGTGTTGTGTGTGTATTGAAAAAAATTCTTGTTGGAAAGAGGACTTCCATACCTATTGTGTAGATATTTTCATATTTTTTTTCACTTGCTTACTATTTTTCTATAAGTATTGAACTTAGAAGTTGATGTTCGATGTGAAACCTATGTTTAGTTAATAAAAAAAGAATCATAATAAACTCAATATATATTAAAATAATAATTAGTGGAATTCTCGCTTCAAGTAATGCTATCATACATTTGGGTTTGTCAAAATTCATCTATTTCAACCCCCAATTTGAGCTTCAAAGGCTAGAAATTTGTAGAAACCAAGAGAGTTTGGGGGAGAGATCTCTAGTAGGAGGGTTCAATAGAACATATGTTATATCGAAAGGGGTTCTATCAAACCCCCTAGGTTAGATCAAACCCTTTTTCTATTGAACCCCTTTGAGCAATTTTTTAAAAATTAACAACCATGTTCTTTTTAAAACCCTATTAAAAAAATGGATTCGATCGAACCCCCTTTTTAAATAATTTTATATTCAATCGAACGTATTTAAAATAATACGTTTAATTGAATCATTTTTTGGTTTGATCGAACATGGCATTCGATCGAAAGTGGCAAAAATTATGTTTTGGACAAATGAATGCAATTTATTCATCCAAAAAAGTGTAACCCACTATTGTGGGTTCACCTAACCACATGTCTTTTATTGCGTCCTTTACCATCAAACCATAGAAAATCCTTGACTAACTTCTAGATGAAGGAAAACTAAAAATTACTAAAGAACAAAGCAAAGGTATAATATATATTATAAGAAGATAGAATCTTCTGGCATACTTGAAATCTTCCAGGTAGAGAGAGGTAATGGTTGTTCCAATTCCTCAATTTTTTTTCGATCTTAGCCTTAACCCATTCCCACATCTCCTTGAGGTTAGGACTAATGAAAAAGGGGTGCACAAGTACCTAACTTGATGATTGGGACCTCCCCACAAAAGAGGGAATCTATTGAATGAGATAGGTGGGTGATTATTTCACCTTAACTTAATTGACTTAAGTAGAGATATCCTGCTTCCAGAAGCTAGAAAAAATATGTCAAGCTTAACCATTAAGACCTCAAAATTGTTTTCCTCCACCATAATTTCAATATCATCTACAAATTGTATGTTTAATAACTCTTCTCCATTGGGCAAGTTAATACCTTTCACCTTGGTGGACAAAGAGTTATCTCTTAGTAAGTAAAAGATCGTATCAAGAACAATGACAAATAAAGATGGGGCTAAGGGACAACCCTATCTAATGGATCTGGCTGGGGAAAAAAATTGATCCGGGTTTATTTAATTCAACACAATCCATGTCATCATTCATTAAAGTATTAACCATCAGGCATAAGAACTTGGGAAACCCTAATCTCTCCATCATCATGCTTATAAAGCTCCATTCAATTCTATCATACACCTTTTCAAAATCAATCAACATCATAGACACATTCTTCTTAGATTCTTGGACCCAGTTCATTGCCTCTTACCAAGTGAGAAGGTTTTCCAAAATATATCCTCCTTTAACAAACCCTATTTGAGTATTGTTCACCACCTTAGGTAGGATACCTTCCAGCCTTTTGACAAAAAATTTATAAGAGACATTAAGTGAGTTGATGGGTTTCTAGTTCTTTATGAGGGGTTTGTCTCCATCCTTGGGTATGAGTTTAATCACTCCACTATTTATGCTCTTACCCAAAGTACCTTTATAAATTTCTTCCTTATAGATATGAAGAATATCATCTCCCATCCAACTACTATTCTTCTTATAAAACTTAATTGGCGATCCATCAGGGTCAGGTGCCTTGTAATTCTTAAGTGCTTGCATGGCATTATGGATTTCATCCATAGATAATTCTTTGTCTAAACCAATAGCATATTCCTCACCTATCTTTTTTAGGGATAATAGTGCTAACCCTCTTCTTAGCATCCTCCTTTTTAAATCCACCATCCTTCGAAGAAAATAACTTTTGGTAAAAATTAGTAAAGGCCTTTAATACACCTTCTTGATCTAAAATATTAAGCCCATTGTCACAAATATTATCAATTTGTTCTCTATCCTTCTTATTCCTAAGAATGTGGATGAAAAATTTAGATCCTTTATCACCCCGTTCTAGCCAAGTGATCCTTGCTCTAGTTTTAGCATCTTGAATCTTCACATTTTGAATCTTCCTTAATTCATTCTTAGCTACTCTGAGATTATCAGCTGCCTCCATAATACCAAGTTGTAATTGAATGGTATCTTTAGCAGAAATAAGATTTTTATACATCTTAGTCTCTAATCTTCTTGCATCATGAGCTTTCTTTTTTCCTATAGTTTGAAATAGAATCTTCCAGCTCTAAAAATTAAGACTCCATCTTCCAATAGCACCATTCATCCTAGGGTTCCAACAATTAACTTTCCTAATAATGAATGAAGCATACACTCTATCCTCATCATCCAACAACCTAGCATTAAGTGCAAAAGAATCCCTCACAATTTGAGGTAAAGGGGGGGTAAGCTTTGAAAAAAAGAGAGGCATGAATGGGATTATGATAAGATAAAATGTAGGGAATAACCTTCACACTATAGCCCCTCTCATAATTCTTCACACAGATCCAATCCTTATTGAAGTTGAATCTTACCAATCTACTATAGATCCTCTTGCTACCCTGATGATAACTACACCATGTGTGTCAAATTTCTTTGTGTTCATCTTTCTTACTAGCTAGAGGATCAAGAAGTCTGAGCTTATTTACCAGTTTATACTAGAAAAAAAATTCATTAGGCTTCCATTCAAATTTAAGTCCACCTGCCTTACCTTAGGGGTGTTCCACCATGTTGAAATCTCCACCAATGATCCAAGGAATGCCCTTCATCTGAACAAACGACTTCCAGAGCTCCACCCGCTACCTATGATCATTTGGGGCATAAATAGAAGAAACCCCAAACTCTTTCTCCAAGAAATTCAAGATAACCCAAACTACTCTATTACATGGGGTTCAACCCCATCTCCTAAAAATATTGGCCCACCTACTACAAATTAATATGGCAGCCCCACCTTTCCCTTTAGAGTGCTTTGTGATAAAATGCTCTGACTCCCTCCAAATATATTTTAGATTAATAACAAGGGACAATTTAACATATTTTATTTCCTAAAGAAATATGATATCAACAATATTTTTCATCTTCAATATTCTCTTAACCACATACTTCCTATCCAAGGACTCCAAACCTCTTACATTCCAAGAAAAATAGTTCAACTCCATGTAATATTTTAAGGAGAGGTTTCCATTGGTGCCCTAAATGTTTTATAACATTTGGGAAAGTATATTTTGGGAAGGTCTATCAATCTTCTTAGTACTAGACCCATTGGGTCTGTTGGACATTGTTGCTGCTAGGATATGTTGCTGTCATTGATGTCAACACAGTCTCATGTTCTGGTGATTGCAGATAGTTGATATAGTTGGTTTACCTATTTGATATGATGAATCAACTAGAGATACTTGATTATGTTTTGATTTCATAATGCTATGTAGTGATTTGATCGAGTTATGGATTCTTTATGAGGATTGGTTTTTTAGTGTTCAGTGTTGTAGTGTTCTGGTGTTTGATTCATTGTGCTCCAGAATTATTATATCTTGAGTTGTAGATTTGGGAGAGTGTTTGGGATGTTCATGTATATCTAAAATTCAGGTGGTTTGTGATTTGGTTCTTGGGAAGTTATCTTTTTAATCCAGTTACTATTGTTTGAGTGTTCTTGAGTATCAATGTGTTGATCGATGAAGATTTGATTAAGTGGTGTTGGTATAGATACTGTAGATGGTTCTAATGTTCTTGTTGGTGTTTCCTAATTGTGTCCTATTTGTTTTTCTTGTTTGCATTGATTATTGTGTGCGTTATTGAAGATCTTATGGGTCTGGTGATGTTCTTTGTGTTATGCAACATTTTTGATGGTGTAGCGTGTTGCAGATGATCTTGGTAAGATTTTTGGTGGTGTTGCATGTTCGAGGATTTGATTTGGGTCCATGCTATGTTGACAATGACATTGTATTGGTCTGGTGGTTGGTCTATGTATTATGTGATGTAATTTTGTAATTAGGTTTTGAGGGTTGAGCCAACCATGTAGTCAAGGTTGATTATTTGTATAAATGGGTGTCATATTCATGTAATTTGGGTATCATGGATGTGTTTTCATTATCAAAGAGTTGTGTATGCGTGAATAAGAGAATTCATCTTTCAGTGTGAAGTATTGAGCAAAGAGTATTGTAGAGTAGACAAATGTGCTTAACTGGAACTCTCATTCGACATTTGGAGATGTTATTCTTTCAATTCATCTAAACTGGATTGTAGTCTGAATTTTAATGTAAGGTAGTGAACCTTCCTTGAGGGTTGTAGCCTTCTAGGTCATTATATTTTGAGCAGTGAGCTCTAGGAAGTTCACATGAATGGATGTGCATTCCCCATTGTAATATTTGCATATACTACTATAGAGTATCATCTTATTGTGGGTAGGCACCCACCATGATTTTTCCCTTAATTGGGTTTTCCACATCAGAAATCTTGGTGTTATGTGTGTTGTTGTTATTGTGTTTATCTTTGTTCTTGCTACAGTTGATCAAATTTGAAATTATGCTTAATTTGTTTAATCCGGTGCAAACTGATTCACCCCCCCTCTTAGTTTTCCTTCATTATTGTTTCCAACAATTGGTATCAGAGCTAGATCCTCCGGAAGAAGCTTGACCACTTGAGGAGATCTGGGATGAAAACCTATGTTTTCAAGAAAGAGAGTCCAGTATTTGATGGAAACAATTACACTATATGGAAGGATCGGATGGAGTTTCATTTGAAGTGTCTTGGAGATGTCTAATGGAAGATGACAAAGAATACCTACGATGTTCCTCAAAATGGTCTGGTTACTATAGATGAGATCAAGGATGTTGAAGATAACATAAGAGCTAAAGAAGCTTTGCTGAGTGCCCTAACCATTTCAAAGATGACTAATGTGATGTGATTGCAGACTACACATGAGATATGGGAAAAGTTAGAGACCTTGTATGAAGGAGATAAACATATCAAAGTTGCTAAATTGCAGAGTTTGAAAGGAAAGTATGAGATGCTAAATATGGGAGAAGATGAGAACATAACATGTCCTTTATGGATAAAGTGAATGAACTTGTCATGAACATCAAATGTGCTTGTGGAACTCTTGAAGAAGATGAGATTGTTGCTAAAGTGCTAAGATCTTTGCCTCTTGCTTACAAATCTAAAGTTGATGTTATTGATGAGATCCAGACTATGACCACTATGACAAGAGACATTCTAGTTGGTAAGCTTGTTGCATTTGAGTTGAGTGAATTTGGAGAATCACATGGTAAATATGAGACTGCATTCAAAGCCTTTGTATCTAGGAAGCTAAAGTATGATCCAGAAGAAAGTTCATCTAGGGTTTGTAGATATGAAAGGGAAATGAGAGAGATAGAAGAATAGGAAAGATAATTGGATGCCTAAGGGAGCTAGTAAATATGATGGAAAGTTACCTTTGAAATGTTTCTCTTGTAATAAGATAGGAGATTTTTCTTCTAAGTGTCTTGAAAGAATGTCAAGGTATGATAGGCATGATAAATTTGATAAGCATGATAGATATGAGAAGCATGATAAGTATGATAAACCCTATTAGCCTAACTGGAAGTACAAATATCAGAAGAAATGTTATTATGTTGTTGATGAAGGTGTAACTGATGAAGAATCTGAGAATGGGAATTCAGAAGATGAATTTGTATTTATTGCTATCAAGGAAGATAATCCGGTACCAGTGAATTCTACAAGCTGCATTGTTGAGGAGAAAGATTTGGTTGCTAAGATTGAAGAGAAAGATGAATGGGTAATTGAAAATGGTCGTTCACATCATATGACATGTGATAAAAGTAAATTTGTGAAATAGAGAAGTA
Organism: Cryptomeria japonica; assembly: GCF_030272615.1. Classification (NCBI taxonomy): domain Eukaryota; kingdom Viridiplantae; phylum Streptophyta; class Pinopsida; order Cupressales; family Cupressaceae; genus Cryptomeria; species Cryptomeria japonica. The sequence continues at coordinate 112,812,363 of NC_081411.1, forward strand.
TGATGGTGGTATAGTAAGATTCGGAGATGATAAAGCTTGTGTAATTCGTGGTAGAGGTTCTATTTCCTTTGATGGTAAGCATAATACTAATGATGTCTTATATGTTGAAGGTTTGAAGCATAATATTTTGAGTGTTGGATAGATGGTTGATAAGAGATACAATTTACAATTCAAGAATGGTAAATGAAAGATTTCAAATGCCTCTGGTAGAAAGATTGCATCAGGAACTAAGACTAAATGTAATATCTTTCACTTGAATGCTAGTAAGAAAAGTTGTTTGATTGCTCAGATAGGTGAAGGTTGGTTGTGACATAGAAGGATGTGTCATGTTAACTTTAACTGCATGATAAGGATAAGTTCTACTCAAGCTGTTAGAGATTTTCCTGATTATAAAACCTTCTAATCCAGTATGCAAAGAATGCCAATTGGGAAAGAAAACAAGAATTTCATTCAAGAGAAAATTATATACATCTAATGGATTGTTAGATCTTGTGCATACTGATTTGTGTGGTCCTACAAGAGTGAGAAGCATGCAGGGTGATAGGTATTTCATGTTGTTGATTGATGACTACTCTAGAATGATGTGGGTTACCTTTCTAAGGGAGAAATCAGAAGCACTGGATAAATTCAAGATATTCAAAGCTAAGGTGGAGACTGAGACATGATTGAGGCTGAAATGTCTGAGATCTAACATAGGAGGAGAATTCACATCCAGTGAGTTTGATTCATTTTGTGAGAAGCATGGAATTAGAAGACAGTTATTTGCTCCTAGAACCCCTCAGTAGAATGGAGTTGTTGAAAGGAAGAACATAACTATTTTGGATGTTGTTAGGACTATGTTGATTGAAGGGAATGTTCCACAGACCTTTTGGAGAGAAGTTGTTAGCACTATTGTATACACATTCAATCGAGTGCATATAAAAGGTGATTCCGATAAGACTCCTTATGAGCTATGGTTTGGTCATGTTCCTATAGTTAGATATTTTTTATTTTTTGGAAGAAAATGTTATATCAAAAGAGATGAAGGCATAGGAAAGTTTGATGCAAGATGTGATGAAGGAATATTTTGGGGTTATTCTACTAAGAGCAAGGACTACCGGTGTTACAATAAGAGGTTGAGGAAGATAGTGGAAAGTGCAAATGTGAAGGTTGATGAATGTCATGGAAGGTAGATCAGAGCATACATATATGAGTATGATGATCAAGACATTATTTCAAATCTAGTATACACTGAGAACTTGAAGAAGAATGATCTGATAGAGATAGTTAATATAGATATTGCTATTGCTTGTGAAGAAGTTCAAGAACTTGAGAATTATAATAATTAGAAGACTTGGAGGTATGTGAGATTAAATCATTTAGAAAATCAGATTATTGGTGATAAAAATAAAGGTGTAATGACTAGGAGAAGGATTGTTGCTGAAGAGGTATGTTTGATTTACAAGATTAAGCCTAAAGATGTTGCTGAAGCTTGTAAAGATGAGAATTGGTTGAAAACTATGGAAGAGGAGTTGAATCAGACTAAGAAGAACAACACATGGGAACTTTTTTTGAGACCTACAGACAAGAATGTGATTGGCACTAAATGGGTATTCAGAAATAAATTGAATGAAGTCGATGAAGTGGTTAGAAAAAAAACAAGATTAGTATGTAAGGGATATTCATAGATGGAAGTTATTGATTATGAGAGTACTTTTACTCCGGTAGCTAGAATTGAAGTTGCTAGATTACTTCTTGCATATGTTGCTTATAATAATTTTGAGGTGTATCAAATGGATTTTAAGTCAACCTTTTTGAATGGTGATTTGGAAGAGGAAGTCTACATTGAGCAACTAGATGGATTTTTATTATCAAATGAAGGAGACATGGTATGCAGATTGAAGAAAGCACTGTATGGACTTAAACAAGCCCCTAGAGCTTAGTATGCTAGATTGGACAGTTACTTGATGAAATTGGGATTTTGTAAAGGTACTACTGAGAGTAATTTATACTTGAAGGTTGATAATGATAACATTTTGATGGCTCAAGTTTTTTTTGATGGCATTATTTTTGGAGGAGATGATGGAATTTGAGATGTCTATGATAGGTGAGATGAAATTCTTCTTAGTATTGTAGATTACACAGACTGATAAATGCATTTTTATTTCTCAATCTAAGTATGTGAAGGAATTATTGAAGAAGTTTGGTTTAGCTGACTCGAAACCTGTTGCAACTCCTATGGTGATTGGATGCAAGTTGTCTAAGCATGATGAGCCTCAAAAGGTTAATCAGACCTTGTATAGATCTATGGTTGGTGGACTGCCATACTTCACTCAGACTAGACCAGATATTATGCATGTTGTTTGTCTTTTTGAAAGATTTCAGGCTGATCCTAAAGAAAGTCATGTTACTACTGTGAAGAGGATTTTTAGATACTCGAAGGCGATAGTTGACTATGGTTTGTGGTATCCAAAGAATGACGATTTCATGTTATGTGCTTATACTGATGCTGATTGGGTAGGCGATGTTGATGACCGGAAGAGTACCTCTAGTGGATCATTCTTTTTGGGAAAGAAGTTGGTTTCATGGAAGAGTAAGAAGCAAGATGCTATTTCTCTATCTATTGCAGAAGCTAAATACATTGCTACTACTAGAAATTGTAATCAGGTAGTTTGGATGAAGTAGATGTTGAAGTACATTAGAGTTATTTATGATGAGCCTACTATTATATATTGTGACAATTCAAGTGCTATTAATATTTCCAAGAATCTGGTACTACATTTTAAAACAAAGCATATATCAATTAAGTATCACTTCTTGAGGGAGAAAGTCAGTAGATATCTTTACTAAGCATTTTCCTATAGATACATTTGTATATCTGAGAGATAAGTCAGGGGTTTTTACCCCTCTTAATGAGAACTAGATGCATTGAGATGCATCAATTCAATGGATTTTATAATCTTATCTTCTTACCCAGATTGATGAGTGGGTGATACTACTTAGTTAGAGTAGTTAGTGTATGGTTTAAATGTTCAAATTTGAGAGTTTATCCTTATGGGGAGAGATCGTCCTTCTTAGAGGGAGAGAATAATGATATATATGATATTTGGCATTGTTGTCAAAAGGGTAGAGAAGCATGTGAAAAAAATCCCTATCTTGAAAGATTTGTGTCCATGATCTCAGGGGGAGATTGTTGGTGATTTATTTCTTTGCATTGATATTTTTTCACATTCATATGTTGCCAACAATGCCAAAGGGGGAGATTGTTGGACATTGCTGCTACTAGGATATGTTGTTGTCAACATATTACTATGTTCTGGTGATTACAGAGAGTTGATATGGTTGGTTTATCTGTTTGATATGCTGAATCAACTAGAGATACTTGATTATGTGTTGGTTTCATGATGATATGTGGTGATTTGATCGACTTGTGGATTCTAGTATGAGGATTGGTTTTTCAGTGTTCAGTGTTGCACTGTTTTGGTGTTTGATCCATTGTGCTAGACGAGATGATTATATCTTGAGTTGTGGATTTGGGAGAGTGTTTGGGATGTTCATGTGTATCTTCAATTCAAGTGGTTCATGATTTGGTGCTCCACAAGTTCTCTTTTTAATCTTAGTTGCTATTGTTTGAGTGTTCTTGAGTATCAATGTGTTGATCGACGAAGATTTGATTAAGTGGGGCTGGTTCAACTATTGTGGATGGTTCTAATGTTATTGATGGTGTTTCCTAATCATGTCCTATTTATTTTTCTAGTTTGTATTGATCATTATGCATGTTATTGAAGATCTTATGGGTTTGGTGATGTTCTTCATGTTATGCGACATTTTTGGTGGTGTAGCATGTTGCGGATGATCTTAGCAATATTTCTGGTGATGTTGCATGTTCAAGGATTTGATTTGGGTCCATGATATGTCGGCAACAATAATTTATTGGTCTAGTGGTTGATTTATGTATCGTGTGATGTAATTTTGTAATTAGGATTTGTATAAATGGGTGTCATATTCATGTAATTTGGGTATAGTGGATGTGTTTGCATTATCAAAGAGTTGTGTATGTGTGAATAAGTGGATTCATCTTTTGGTGTGAATTATTCAGTAGAGAGTGTTATGGAGTAGACAAATGTGCATGTGTGAATAAGTAGATTCATCTTTTGGTGTGAATTATTCAGTAGAGAGTGTTATGGAGTAGACAAATGTGCTTAACCAAAACTGTCATCAGGCATTTGGAGATGCTATTCTTTCAGTTCGTCTAAACTAGATTGCAATCAAAATCTTATTGTAAGGTAGTGAACCTTCCCTGAGGGTTGTAGCCTTCCGGGTCATTGTATTTTGAGCAGTGTGGTCTAGGTAGTGTGCCTAAATGCATGTGCATTCCCCATTTTAATATTTACACATAGTACTACAAAGTATCATCTTATTGTGGGTAGGCTCCCAGAATGGTTTTTCTCTTAATTGGGTTTTCCATGTCAAAAATCTTGGTGTTATGTGTTTTCTTGTTATTGTGTTTATCTTTTTTCTTGCTGCAGTTGATTGGATCTGAAATTGTGCTTAATTTGTTTAATCTGGTGAAAACTGATTCACCCCCCCTCTTAGTTTTCCTTAATTGTTGTTGCCAATTTGTTCTACCCCTCTTTCTCTTGAAGTCAAACATTTGGTTATCCCCAAGAGGGGAGATATAGTTTTCTTACTAGCCTTAGTGTTTTTCTTCCTTTTGTCTTTGGCCTTTCTGGATCCAAATTCTACCATGACATCCTCTAAAGATTCCATTGTGGTTGCACCTTTATAGGGGACAATAGACCATTTTTCCAACTCCTTAGGATTATCTTTTTCAACATCATTACTATTCTCCCATTCTCTAGAAACTACCCCTTTATCATCCCTACCAAGGGTATGAGTGTTGTCACAACCAACATCATCTACAACATGGGTAGACCTTGAGGGAAGTCTAAAAAGGAGGGTACTTAAGGGTTCAACATTAAGAATAACATCAATTAGAGGGACCCTTGGATCAAAACCTTTCTTGATAACAAAAAAATCATCATTTGTGTCCTTTCTCTTCTTGGCAAGATAATTGAAAGGGACCCTTGATGAATCTAAAAGTACCTCCCCCCTTATTAAGAAACTCTACACCCCTGCCAGTGTTGGCATCCATGTTTTCCATGGCTCCACTCACATCCTTACCAGAGATGCAAACTTGAGGGGAATCACTACTTTGATCCACACTGCTATATAACAACTTATCAATCCTTTTCTTAATAGAAAAAATATTCTTGATCTTCAAAAGCGAAAGCTATTGGGCATTCAAGGTTCTATGTAAGGGATGACCCTCAAAATGAAGGGAGTCTTTAGGGAAAGATGTGGCAGAAGGGGTGAGGGGAACAAAAGGCAATAGAGGAGAAGAAGACACAATAAGGGAAGCGATCGAAGAGGGAGAACCAAAGATAGGGATAGAGAAAACACCAGAAGGAGAAGACACGACAAAGCCAACGACAAGGGGACAATCAGAGGGGCTACTAACAGTCATAGAAGGGGGACCACTCTTATTTAGTCGTAGAAGTGGAAAAAATTTCCTCATATGACATTCCATCTTCTAGAGGAAATAGGTATTAATACCTCCCAAATACTTCAAAGGACAAGAGATTGATTCATCTCCAAGATCAAAGACAATTTCATTAGGTAAATATTTCCTCGGATGAATGGAGGGTAATAATATTGCATCAAGGTGAGACAATAGAAAATGATAGTCATCCATTCTTAAAACATTACCCAATTTTTCCATGGCTTTAGGAATAAAATGCCACAGATACAGGGGCACATCATGAATAGAGATCCATCTAGGGAAAGAGAGTGCAAACACCTCATTATTGTTTGCATCTAGAGACCAACCTAGGACCCTAAAAAAACCTTGTCCAATGTTCCAAAATTGCCTTCTAACTAATTCTTTTTAGTAGTTTAGATTTAAAAAAAAAATTATAAACCCCCTTTGAACCATTCTATAGAAACTGAACTCAAAGCCAAATTTCTTAACCCAAACATTCTGAAGTAAAGAGTTCATGAAATTACAAGAGGGTAACTTGTTGGTATCCATCACAACAAGAAACATGGAATAATCTCTTAATATATTTTTTTCATCAGATATCGCCTTGAACATATGTTCATTAGGTTTAATAGTGAGTTTTTCTGAGGCAGAACACTTACCTTGTGCTCCACCATTATCACCACTAGGTTCCAAAGGCTACAGGATGAATGTTGTGTTCTTTGAAAGCATTTGATTCTCCACCAGTGTGTCCTTGAATGATTTCCCTCCAAACACACCTTAATTACTAGAATCAACATCCGTCGAATGTCCATGGCCAAGGAAACCATGAGAAATATAAAACCAAAACCAACGCCAAGAGGACTAATAAATGCTCCCAAATAAATGCACAATGCATGGAGGATAGGGGAAGAGGCCAAAAGGCCATTCCTTCCCCTAAGGCGAGCAAGAACTTGCTCGAGCGACGACCTTTATGGTTAAGATGAAACTTGCAAATCCCTTGGATGTGAGCATGTATATGTAAGTTTATGTATATGTGTATATACGTATATGTATATACATATGTTTGTATATGTATGTGTGTATATATATATATATATATGATCTAACAATTTTTTTTTATCATATCTTTATTAATTTATTTTAAGACATGATAAATCATAAGTATCATATATAGATCATTTATATTTATATGATTAAATTAATCATTAATTTTCACCATGGAATTGCTTGATAGATGAGAAGCTCATTACAAGCTCATTACAAGTAGATCGATAACCCCAGAAATTAATATTGATTTTATTTACTAAAAAAAAGAGTTCTATTTGATTTAAAAAATATTACACTAAAAGAAGGTATCCTTTTAGTAGTTGAATTGATATGTTTTTGTGTATATGTATAAATCAAATCGGTCCATTAGTCAAAATATAATTAATTATTTTTTAACTTAAGAAACAAACAATTATCATGCATAGGCTCTTTTTATAATAATTTCACATTCTTACTAATAAAATATAAGTGTGAGATTAGTTCATTTATAACATTGATCTCATAAAAAATTATAAGATAATATCATTTGAACAGAAATAGAAAGAATATTTTTTTACATATATTATTAGATATTTACAATTTAAATAATACATCTTATCCAAAGGATTGAGGTTAATTGGTTAAAATGTTAGGTTTCATTATGGAGACTCAAGTTCAATTCCTCATAGGGACATCTATAGTAGAATTTTAAGTTGTGTCTCTTAGTCTTTCATAGTTGACTTCTAATATGGAGATGCTTCTAAATAAAAGTAGACTTTTATGAAGTAACTTTCTGGTGTGTTTTCTCATAAGGAGCCAATCAATATGCAATTTTAAAAATAATAATATATATTTATAATACTTAGTTTATAATTAGAAATAATAAAATATCTAATAAAAAACATAAATGCTTTCTTTGATAATCCAAGTCTTCAATATTTCAACTACAAGAGGGAGAACATCACCCAAGTACTTTTCATGGGTTGTGCTACCTAATGTCTTGATGTGGAAGGTTGTCCATGAGACCTTGGTGAAGTTGGTAACTATAGACACAGAGGTTCAAAAGAGTACTCCCCCATGCCTTGGTCCTTTATTTTCATCTTTTGCTCAATGTTTATGGACAATGATTTGATTTTTTCTTGATCTTTGGATGATGAGGAAGCTTTGGCCTCCCTATTGTGTGGAACTAAGATATCTTGAGTTTCTCCCATAGCATTGCAATACAGAAAAGGGTTAGTATCTACAGATATTGAAATTTCTTGTCTATTGTAGGGGAACTTGAGAAATTGATGGTACGTGGAAGGTACAACTTGCATTTCATGGATCCAAGGATGACCCAAGAGTATGTTATACTTCAAGTTTATGTCCAAGAAATGGCACAATTTGTCTCTTTGCATAGGCCCTACCTGAATGGGTAGTACTACTATTCCTTCAGAAGACCTTTCTTCATCATCATAGGCTTTGGTAGTGATCTTCTTTTTAGGGTCAATAGCTTACTTGAAGAGGGCCAATGCATAGATAAGCTTTAAGGTGCATATACTGAGACCACCTCCTCTATCTATGAGTACTCTTTTTACCTTATGTTTATAGACTAGGAATTCAATATGGAGCAGGGTGTTATGTAGATGACTCAAGGAGACGTGATCATGTTCTAAGAAGGATAAGTTATGTGATATTGCCATATGAGCCACCATGGCTTGGAACCAATTTATATCTGGATTGTTTGGAACTATTGTTTCTACAAGGGCTTGCTCCAAGATATCCTTACACTTTTGTGAGACTTTGAGCAACTCAAGTATGGATATCTAAGAGAGTATCCTTTGTAATTCATCGACCAAGTTATAATCCATCTTGGGGATAGTTGTTGCTTTAGATGTGCTACCCTTCAACACATATTTTTGGGCCCTCGTTGTCACATTTACTGGTGCATGTTCTTATTTATATTTGATCTTTATGACATTTACTTGGTTGTCATATGCCGATATGTGATTTATGACATTTTCATATATGTGATTAATGTGGGCTCCTTTGTTGTTGTTTGATGTTGATGCTCCTCCCTTGTTGATGTAGACATTGGATCTCCTCAAGCTGTTAAACTTCTACAAAAAGAGGACTTGGCTTTGATACCAATTGTTAGGTCCCAGAGACAACTGAGAGGGGCAGGGGGGGGGGGGGGGTGAATCAGTTGTCAATAAATTCAAACCAAAATTAACTTAACCAAAACTTAATGCTTAATACCAGTAAACCAAACTTTATGCCGGTAGATAGTTTATCAATTAATTTCAATACTAGTAAAGATTAATGCATGAAACATAAAGACAATAACATCCACAACACATAACACCAAAGTTTGTATGTGGAAACCCTCTAAGGGGAAAAGCCATGATGGGAAACCTTACCCACAATCAGATGATACTACTGCATATAGTATGTGTATACAAATGGGGTCTGCACATGCAGAAAGGCCAAGCGCCTAGAGCTCACTGCTCAAACACAAATGGGAGTCACATTGACTACAATTAGATGGTTAAGTCCAATAAAGATGTACTGCTCAAAATAGCATCTTCATATGCTGGATTCAGTATTGGTGTAGTTTTGATTGCCTTCACAAAAACCTTCCTTCACCTTCAAATGATGTCTATGTGTATAGCTCTGCTTATTCTCGCATATACCTTATTTGTACTTCCTTACATTCACACTATGATCTTACAAATAAGATCTTACATATATACCGAAGCCTAGGACCAAAATGTGTAGGTCGGCTTTTACAAAAGATATTACAATAAAAATAATTTATAAGTAAAACAATAACCGATGCAATATCTGATCCAACATGTCATCTTAATGCATTTACAACAATAATAAATCATCTCCTTAGCATGCCATGCTGATCTGGAATAGATAAGCCTGTCGGTGTTTATCCTGGACCTATTTGCCGGTAATAACAAATATGCAAACTCGAATATACCAATGAACAAATCTCCAAGACAAAGTGTCCAAATGATGTCTTCGACATAACCAAGTATTCTTCATGTCATTCCAGGTGCCGGTGAACAATATATCCTACTAGTGAACCAAATACCGGTGACAGTGCATAAGTCACTTGCTTGCCGATGAACATTGTCAGTTCTCCAAGTGCCAGTAGGTTGACTAGAGTTGATAAGTGTTGACATCAATGACAAAACCATATCAACATATCCAAAATACCAACAATATCTCCCTTTGGCATTGATGGCAACACAAGATGGAAAAACCATCAAAGTCCCAAAACAGAAATGCCAAATACCAAAAACCAACAATCTCCCAAAGAGATCATAACCAGAAATTAAAATTCAGATATAGAGAGTAAACAGTCTCTCCAAAATAACAATCTCTTCCCAAGGGATAAAGTCTCTCCCCCTACGAATAACATGTGTTTTTCCATATCAATATCTCCCCCTTTGACATCAAATGCCAAAGTAATATAAAAACCAGGTTCAAAATACAAAATACCAACTCATTCAGTATACCAACTACTCCCGTTGAGAAGTAGCTCTCCTCATCAAAGCTGAAATAAAAGATTTGTCTGTTATATCTGTCAGTTGATGACAAACATCAACTGTCTAAGTCTCTACTTGTGGGTGTATAACCCCAAGTTGATGTCTGAGATATTCAAAAGTCTCCTTAGGCAAAGGCTTAGTGAAAATATCTTTAATCTATTCTTTAGTATTCACATAAACTAGTTTTACTTCTTTTGCTTCAACATTTTCTTTCAGAAAATTTAGTTTGATTGAAACATGTTTAGTTTTAGAATGTAGTACTAGATTCTTATCTATATCAATTGTTGCTGTATTGTCACAATAGATAGTTATAGGTTCCTTCCATTTTACTTTTATGTCCTTCAACATTTGTTTAAGCCATAATACCTATGTGCAATTAGTTGCTGTTGCAACATTTCTGATTCTGCTGTTGATAAAGATGTGCAACTTTGTTTCTTACACAACCAAGAAATTAATCTGCTTCCAAGAAAAAATGCTCTACCAGTGGTTCTTTTTCTATCATCCACATCTCCTACCCAATTTGCATTTGTGTATGCACATAATTCAAAGTTTTCATCTCTAGGATACCATAAGCCAAGATTTGTAGTGCCTTGTAAGTACCAGAAAATCCTTTTTACCATTGATTCATGATTTTCTTTAGGATTACTCTGAAATCTTGAAACAATACATACTACATTCATAATATCAGGCCTTGTTTGTGTCAAATACAGTAGACCTCCTATCATAGAATCGTATCTTGTCAGATTAATAGGTGCTGATTCATCCTTCAAAGATAATTTATCAGTTGTAGTCATAGGTGTGCTTACCGGTTTAGAGTTTTCCATACCAAATTTCTTTAGTAACTCCTTCAAGTATTTAGATTGACTCAAGAATATACCTTGATCAGTCTGTGAGATCTACAATCCTAAAAAGAATTTTATCTCTCCAATCATAGACATTTCAAATTCTTGTTACATCTCATTAGAAAAGTCTTTACATAATCCATCTTCTCCTCCAAAGATTATATCATCAACAAAAACTTCTATAACCAAGATGTCATCATTAGTCACTTTATAGTATAAATTGTTGTCAGCATTACCTTTAGAAAAACCAATCTTCAAAAGATATTTGTCCAATCTAGCATACCAAGCTCTTGGATCTTGCTTCAAACCATACAAAGCTTTCCTTAACCTGCAAACCATATCTTTGTTATCTGTCAAAGAAAATCCATCAGGTTGTTCAATATAAAATTATTCTTCAAGATCTCCATTCAAAAATGCACATTTAATATCCATTTGATATACTTTGTAGTTCTTGTGTGCTGCAAAAGCCAAGAATAATTTGACTGCCTCAATTCTAGCTACTGATGCAAAGGTTTCATGGTAATCAATTCCTTCTTTCTGTGAATATCCCTTACACACTAGTCTTTCTTTATTTCTGATCACTTTACCATCTTCATCAAGTTTGTTTCTAAATACCCGTTTAGTTCCAATTACATTTTTGTCTTTAGGCTGGGGAACTAATGTCCATGTGTTATTCTTTTCAATTTGTTCTAATTCTTCTTCCATAGCTTTAATCCAGTGTTTATCTTCACATGCCTCATTAATTGATGCTGGTTCAATTTGAGAAATAAGACATACCTCTTCATTTGACAGTCTTCCTCTAGTCATAACTCCTTGATACTTGTTCCCAATTATTTGATCTTCAGAGTGGTTCAATCTTACATACCGGGGTGTCTTAGTTTGTTGTTGTTCTTCAGTTACTGTGGAATTTTCAGATGATACTGATGTAACTGGATCTTCATTCTGTATCGGGGTGTTCAGTGTATGTTCATTTGTCAGTATCTCTGTTGCCGGTTTAGAGTCTATATACCTTGAAGTTCCTCTAAACTGTTCATCAATTTTCACATTTGCACTCTCAACAATTTTCTGCAATCTCTTATTAAAACATCTATATGCCTTGCTCTTAGATGAATAACAAAGAAATATTCCTTCATCATTTCTAGGATCAAATTTCCCAATATACTCATATCTTCTAATATAGCATTTACTTCCAAATATTCTGAAATATTTAAGAGTAGGAGTAACACCAAGCCATAGTTCATGAGAGGTCTTACCGGTTTCTCCTTTGATGTGAATTTTGTTGAATGTGTAGATTGCTATACTTACTACCTCCCTCCAATATACATGTGGTATATTTTCTTCTGATAACATACTTCTGGCTGCATCCAAGATAGTTTTGTTTTTCCTTTCTACAACTCCGTTCTGCTGTGTTGTCCGAGGTGCTGATAACTATCTTTTGATTCCATTCACTTCACAAAATGTATTAAATTCCTTAGATGTGAATTCACCTCCTTGATCTGATCTCAGACATTTGATTTTCTTACTGTTTTCATTCTCTACCATTGCCTTGAATAGCTTGAATTTCCCAAGTGCTTCTGATTTTTCTCTGAGAAAACTAACCCAACACATTCTAGAATAGTCATCAATGATTAGCATGAAATATCTATCACCTTGTAAGCTTTTAGTTCTAGCTGGACCACATAAATTAGTATGAATTAAGTCAAGAGCATTATTGGATTTTTCTGGAATACTCTTAAAAGATGCTCTAACTTGTTTTCCAAATTGACATTCCTTACATACTAGATTGTGAGGTTTGACAATTCTAGGTAAATATCTAACTGCCTTAGTTGTACTGATTTTCACAATGCAATCAAAATTTACATGATAGAGTCTCTTATGCCACAACCAACTTTCATCAATATGTGTGTTGCCCTCATATTTGGCGTACTTATTATTTGAATTTCAAATTGTTCCCAAGGTTGGAAAGAGGACTAATGAGTGTTTACGTGTAGGTAATGAGTGCGTTGTCCAAGGTCATTACTAGTCAAAATATAAAAATGGAAAAGTCTTGAGAATTACCACAAATTGGGAGAAACTAGTTGATAGTCAGGATCTAAATATCATTTTGTATCACATGTCCAACTTTCACTTGAACCCAGTTTACACTTTGTCATATTTTAAACTTTCAATTTTCGGTGTTTGTTGTCCCCAAATGATTAAAATATCTCATTTAAGATTTTTTCATGAGGCATAAATAATTATGTGGATCTATTTCCCTACCATTGACGTGTGTTTCAAATTTTAGGATCTAACTCCTTATCGTTTGAAAGTTATGCCTTTTTTTTCTCTAGCCAAAGCAATATATTTAAATTATTTAAATTATTTCTCAAATAATAATTTATTATTTTAAATTATTTTAATATGTTTGGTCCTTTGTGCTTAAAAAGTTGTTCAAAAGCATCAGATGCACTCTCCCTTGTTTCCTCTTAGTGGCCAATGGTTTCCAAGATGTACTTGATTGTTCCTTGAAGCAAGAGGTTAGAAATGCTCAAAAATTGAGCATTCTTAACCTCATTTTTTAACCTTTTCCCAAAAAGGTTAGAAATGCTCACTTTTTGAGCATTTCTAACCCGTATTTCTAACTTATCACAAAAAGGTTAGGATTGCTAAAAAATTGAGCATTTCTTACCTCATTTCTTAACCTTGTGGGTCCCACTTTGTCAAGAGGTTAGAAATGCTAAAAAATTGAGCATTCTTAACCTCCTCCATAAGAGTTTTAAAAAAACAAATGCTTATAAACAAATTATGGACATTCATCAAAGAATACAATGGATAGATGAGGTTATTTAGATGTTGTGGTTGCCACTGCTTTGGAAGACATGACTGCAAATTGTGAGACATGGCAAAGGTTAGAACTGCTCGGGTAGACATAAATGCAAACCGTGGAAGCATAGACAATGCACGTGAACTATTTGATAGATTGCCCCAAAGTGATGTCATTTCATTGAATGCATTAATTGCAGAATATATGGAGAATTTAAATGGCTTTAGAAACTCCCAAAAAAAGGTGTGATTGTTGGGCATGAAGATGTATTTCATAGCCTTTGCTGACATTCTCCCAGCTATGAGAAGTACAGATTATTGACAGCTATCAAAGTGTTGTAAAAGGGAGGTTTTTGGTCACGTATTATAGCTGGAAATGTTTTGCTTGATTCGTATGACAAATGTGGAAGGCAAGACAAGGCATGAGACTTGTTTGATAAAATGACTCAAAAAGAGAATGTACACAGAATATACACATGGCAACACATCTCAGCTGTTTGACATAATTCCTCAAAGAAATGTGGTCTCATGAATTGCATGCACATGAATAGGTTGACAGAATTTCCTCGAAGAAATGTGGACTCATGAAATGTGATGATTGTTGGATATCACGTGGGCATAGGGAGAGCATAGGTAACACACATGAACTGGCTAGCAGAATGCTCCAACGAATGCCACGTTTGTGGCAAGGGTACGCAATGCTGGAAGCATGGATATAGCACATAAACTGGCTGGCCAAATTTAGCATGTAAACTATTTATCAGATTCCCTCAAAGAAATGTGGTCTCATGGCATGGAAACAAGTATGGTCGATTTTCACAACCTTTGCCAACATCCTCCATGCCAATGATAAACTGGAATGTTCAAACCAAAAAGTGAATGCATACTCTCAGGACACGCAAGTTATTATATCTTCAGCCCTACAACATATTCACAATGGCAAATAAGAGAATGCTCCTCAATGATTCAAACATACCTGAATTGCTTGACTGAATACCTCGCAGGAATGCGGTTTCATTTACTGCAATGATCACAAGGTATGCACAGAACCTATCATGACATTCAACAAAGCTAAAGGATAGAGGACTTTTGTCAGTCACTTTCAAGCAATTGCAATTTGCCCGGGTTGAATGACAGACGTGGAAGCATGGATATTGCAAAATAACGTTTGACATAATACCTCCAAGATATGTCATTGCATGGAACACAATGATTGCACAATATGTGTGAAATGAATTAGTGGAAAAGGCATTAAATTTCATGAGAGTACATAAAGGTGGATGCATAGAGGAGTCATGTGAAATGTTTGACAGAATGCATCAATAGACTACCATGCAACTTGTGGGATCAAAGATAGCAGCTTGAATTGTTTGATAGGTTGCCTCAAAGAAATGCCATCCTATCAGAGCAAATGTTGCAGGTTGTACCAAATGAACTTGTTGAAAAAGCTTTAGAAACTTTAGCAAATGCAATTGGCAAACACAAAACCAAATTCCACAACCATTGCCTGTGCTAAAATGGTAGCTTTAGAACAGAGTATGGACATTCAAATAGCATAATGAGAGGTATTTCCTTTGTCAAATATTTAACTGGAAATGTTCAGAAGACATGGCTGCAAACCTTGGAAGCATCAATGAGACACATGAATTGTTTGAATAAATGCATCAACGGTACCAATGAATGATAGGAAAGGATTGCAAAGACTTTACAAGTGACACGTTAGACAAAATGCCTTCATAAAATAAGCTCACATGGAAATCTAGATGTGCACAAAATTGTTCTATTGCAAAGGTTTCAGAACACCTTGGGCCAAATTGAAAGCTTTGAACCAACATGTGGGCGTTCATCATTTGACAGAATAACCATGGATCTCTTCAACCAATTTTGTAGTAAATTCATATGGGGTATCAATATCTTATTTTAGATATGCATATGGCTCAAAGTTATCTAAAGATGAGGATGATTTTTTTGTGTTATGAAAAGGATCAAAGCCTTGCCAATTACATCTCTTGAGAAATGACTCAAAGTTATTGACAAGCACTTATGTTTATACCAGAGAGGATGGCATCATTTAAACCCTTGTAAGAATGGGAAAAGACATTGGTGAATGTGTCTACTTGGTGCTCGTATATCACATAAAAATATGAGTTTAAGAGTATATGCAACAACTCAAATGATGTGGCTTATGTTCATCTCTTGAGCATTTGTGTAGAATCAAGTATAAGAGTCAAGGTTCAAGTCGTGAGGAAATTGGCGAATGAATAAGATGAAGTTGGATAAGAATCTCATTGCAATCCTAACTTGAAAGTTTTATCTAAAGTTTTATGTTTCAAGATGTTCTTTTGTAAAAGTGATTTAACTCACTTATTGTAACTAAAGGTTAGGAAGTTGACTTTTTCTGCGCATAAGTGTGTAAGTTACTAACTTATTGAGATTTATGCTAAAAAGAGTTAGTTATTAACCCAGGATTGATGTTGGCTATAAGGTAGCTATCCTATAAGCCTATATATAGGAGGCTTTTGCATCATACGAGGGGGGAACTTTTTAGAGAGGGAAAAACTCTACTGGAATTCCAGGAGAAACTTGTAATGACATTTTAATTTGTATCATGTATAGAAAGGATTTTGGACTTGTATATTTCCAAAAGGATAATGAAGAATACGTCTTAGTTCATATGTTCTAAATGTATTCATGTGTTATCATTGCCGATTTCTCATATGTCAAATTGGTAGTCTTTTTATGCATATGTGATTTGTACAATTGATGTGATGATGCACAAGCAACCTTTGGTATCTTAATTTGAATGTGTTGAAGTGTCTTATCTCTCCGTATGTTGAGATTTGTCATTCTTCTTTATCGTCATCTCATGGCTAAGCATGTTACCTTATAAACTCCCCTTGTAACTTGTTGCTAATGTTGGAAAATCTCAGTTGATGGTCATATGTCTATTGTTGGGGTTTCTATCTTTATTCCTCTTTAGTTTTATGTTTTCTCTTTTATGTACTTTCAGGTTAAAAGTACACAAAATCCTAAATACCCCTATCATACGAGGGAGCTACCCCTCTCAAATGCAGAGGAAGATCGTGTTTCACAGAACAATCTCTCCAACTGTTGGAATGTTTGTCATTGCTCATCGGGCAAACAGGGTCAGTTTTAGGTAGACAACCGCAGTGACAAATCTATTTACCAACAATGTGCAATCAAGCATGTCTTTTCACTGCTGTTCAAGTGAAATATATTACCTCTAGTTTGATTACCGGTTGTAATTTCCAAACCAGTTATGTTCATGATTTTGCATTTTCCATTCTTGAATTGTAACTGAAATCCTTTTTCAACTAATTGACCAACACTCAAAAGATTGTGATTTAAACCTTCAACATAGTAAACATTGTCAGTATTGTGCTTACCATCAAGAGATATAGTACCTGTAGACACCCAAAATTGTCATGTCTAATTAAATAAATATTTTATTTATTTAATTATCTAAGCCTAATTCTTCTATTAATTAAATAAATCTTTATTTATTTAATTAATTCATTTATCCTCTTCTAGCCTCATTTCTCATTTGAATAAATACATTTATTTATTTAAATTATCTTTTTCCTAAATTAAATAAATATTTATTTATTTAATTGATCTCATTTCTTCTATTAATTAAATAAATCTTTATTTATTTAATTAATTCATTAGCCTTTTTCTACCCATGACACATGTCATTCATCTCTTAATTCCTACACTACCTACCCCTCTCATTATTTTATTATTTCTTTTACCTACCCTCTAATCATAGCCGACCTCCTTTTACACCTCTCAATCTTATCCCTCCATTTCATATTTGTGTCTTCTATATAAGGAGATGCTTCCTTCATTATCAACCCTAATCAATCATCCTAATCAACCTAGCTAATCATTTTATGCAATTGACTACACTACAATCCTACTTGCAACCACATTCCGTTCTTTGTTGAGCTCTTGTGCACATAAAATCTGAGAGCAAATATATCAAGCAAGATCAATGGAGATAGGAAGAATGGAGATCAAAACCCTATTGGACATGTAATGGTATAATCTTTGTGATTTCATTTGATTTGCATTGTCTTAGGTAATCTTCATATATTATGGTGGATCTTTGTTGTTGTTAGGCTAGGGTTTGGTGGTTGAATTCATTTAGCCTTTCAATTTTGTTATTATTATTATCCATTTTCACCATAAACATTTTGGCACGCCCTGTGGGGCATGGGTTTTTGTTAGATCTATGTTTTTTGCAGATTTTTCTAAACCTATATTGCTGTTTTGTAAAACAATTTGGAGAATAACCTTGTGTAGCTAGGGTTTTGGACCAAAAATCAAGATCTTGGAGAGATTTGGTCATATCTCACAAATGGCTAGGAAATTTTGCACCAAATGTTTTCTGCAGGTTGAGCAAAGTATCAGGAGCTCTCAATACAAAATTTAGATTTTTTGGAGCAAATTTTCATTTTCTATGAATTTTTTATGATTTCTCATAAAAAATTAATTTTGAGAGAAAAAGAGAGAATTTTTTGGATTTTCATACATTTTTGGAAATCCCTCATAATTATACACAGGATACATTTTTTGTGATTTTAATTTTGATGCAAAATATTTCCCTAAAAATCAGATCTTTAAAAATTAGGGTTTTTCTTTATTTTGATCAGATCTCACAAATGAATTCAAATTTTGGCATCAAATTGTTTTTAAAAGTCAAGAAAAGTATCAGAAGGATTCAGTAAAAATTTCAGATTTTTTGGATCAATTGTTCAATTTATATGAATTTTTTATGATTTTTTCTAAAAAATTAATTTTGAGAGAAAATTAGTGAATGTTTTGGATTTTCTTACATTTTTGGAAATCTCTCAGAATTATACATAGGATCTATTCTTTGTGATTTTAAATTCGATGCAAAATCATTCCTCAAAAATCAGATCTCTGAAAATTAGGTTTTTGCATTATTTTACTCATATCTCACAAACTACTTGGATTTGTTGCAGAAATGTTCTTATGCAGGTTTGGAAGACCATAAAAAATCTCCAGTAAAAATTTCAGATTTTTTGGATTGATTTTGCATTTTATATGATTTTTTTATGATGTTTCATAAAAAATTAAATTTTGGAGCAAATTAGCAAATTTTTTGGATTTTCTTACATTTCTGGAAATCTCTTGAAATTTTACAGGTGGTCTTTTTTTATGATGAATCAAATATTTGAATTTTTCAACAAAATGCATTGTTGAAGGCCCCTATTTCACAAAGTCTTTTGGATCTAAAATTTACCTAACTTGTGTGCTTGCAGGAAGGGGTGATCATTTGAAACAATCCAAACTACTAATAAATCTTTGTTGCAGGTCCTTGGCAAGGGTTTTTAGATTTTTATTGTGTGCCTTATTTTCATAGACTAGCAAACACTTCAATTGGTGCACTAAAATTGAATCATTGTCTTTTGTGTCTTGAGCAATAGGCTCTTTTTGTTTAATCTTTAGAGGGCCTATCTTCCTGTGTGGTCATTAGGACTACTAGTGAGAAGAGAATGACCCAAGTGGTAGCAAAAGAAAAGCCACCTTCTTCCAAACCACTCTAAATAACTATATTCATGGTGAAAACTATGAATAACATGTGCTGAATAGTTCATACCGACACTATGTCTCCCCATAAACCCATTTGATCAAATTTATTTGATCAGTTGTAGGGCGTATCCCCTAACAGCTGGGAGCCTTCTATATTTACAAAGTTGAAAGTGCCGCATGTATGGCCACACGAGCGGATGCCCTTACTAGCACCTTTTTGTTTTAGAAGCCCAAATCCTTCTAGTTGTTGGGGCAAGAGGTCAGACCTCTGGTAGCAGCCCACACACATACGGTTCTTAGTAGAGATACAAAGTTTGCCATTGGGAGTTTTCATGGGGAGTGATGCTTGACTGACCTGAGAAGTGAGTACCGAGGGCGGAGCCAGTGAGGTCAAGCATCTAAGTATCCGCTCTGAATAGCATAGCCTCGAGGGTAAAACCCCATGTGGGATCAACAACTATTGTCTTGGCCAGCCATAAGAATTGTGCTTGACTTATTTTAAGAATTCAAACATTCAAGACCAAACAACAAAACATTGTGTCTTTTGTGTCTTCAAGTGTATGCAAAACAATTTTACATCAAACAACACACTTTTCTTGGAGTCATTGTCAGTCTAAACACTTGCAAACATTGTGTCCACTTGTCACGAAAAATAGTCAAACATTCAGATTTGGTCACAACCAACAACTTCACAAATTGGAAAAATTTTACAGTCCAGCAAACAAGAGCAATTAGTTTCAGAATTCTTGAGCTTCCTAGGTTGTTTCTCCATGTTTTCATCTAGCATTCAACTTGTCTTTGGGTCTCACATAGTCCATTATTGCTTCACATCTTGTTTTAAATTCACACTTGTCTAAACTTGAGTCAAAAGGTCACTTGCTTGTCCTCATCATACTTTGTCAACACACTACATACAACAACACTTTGCTAAGTGGTCCTTCATCAAGGTCTATCACCTTTGGGTCTCATTTGGTCTTACTTAGAGTCAAGGTCAACTTACCTCATCAAGAGAAAATATCCTCTCTTTGGAAGTCACACCTACTCTACTACATACATACTTGGTCTTACACTTTTGACATCGCAAGTACACCTCAGATTCGTTTACATTCCATCCAACTCTTGGTCTTCCATACTTTTTCCATTTTCATCTAGTCTCACACATCTTGGTCAATGCCTAGTTCATGGTTGAAACCCGTCTTCAAAAATCTAGGAGAGAAACTAAAGAGGCTCAAGAGTCCGCAAACATGAGTTCTTATGAGTATGACAATGATGTCTTTTTCAATACTGATCATAACACATTACCTGACATGGATGCCTATAGAAACATTCCAAATGTTGAGAACATGGACACTACAAACAACAATGATACACACAATGACAATATGGACAACTTTTCAGTACATTCAACAGATGTGGAAGAATCCATTATGGACCCCCGCTTCAATCGACTGATTGAGGAAATAATGAGGAGAGATAGACAATACTTCTTACAAATGATGGCACAAAGTGGAGCCAAGATACCTCATGATTTTGACATGTCTCAAATAATGGAAAATCGACCTTTGCAACAAACTCACTCCAACATGGATCAAAGGAGGCCTAATAGTGGAGGAAATAGAGGACCACATCTTGTGCCTGAATCACCATCATCTTTGTTTCAAAAACCAGAGGTCCCACATACACATGGTCAAGCATATGATACTCACCTTCGCAGACCATTATGGAAGTCTTATGTAGAAAGATATGCTCAATGACATACAAATGCTAAGGATCAACCACCAAAGCAATTGGATATTCAAAGGCATGCTCAAAATTTAGACACAAGGAAACCCCATGTCAAATTTGGGGGCAACACATTACAACATGACATGCCTGTAGAGTATGGTATACATGGACAAAATAGATATTTCATTCCTTAACATGAATCTATACCAAGTGGTCCATATATGCAACATCACTATAGACCTCCTCCATATGAATATGTGTATGATCAATATCATCCATATATGCAACATGCTTCTCCTCCAATTGGTGCCTCAAGCATGGGGTATGGTCCAAGAAGTAGATCTCCACCTAAGAGAAATTTGGAGCAACAAATCAAGGACTTACAAAAGAAAATGGAGGACATAAATATAATGAAGCCAACATACACAATGAGAGACATATGTCCTTATCCATTTGACAAGAGAATTCCAATGCCTCCATTTCCTACACACTTTGTGACGCCTAAATTAGATAAGTACAGAGGAAAAGGAGATCCTAAGGCACACATAAGACAATTTTTCATAGCTTGCATTGAAGTAGCTTCAGAAGAGACATATTTGATGAGATTATTCCCACAAAACTTAGGTGATCAAGCTATGGAATGGTTCTCCCAACTCTCACTTGGTATTATGTCATGGGGTGACTTAGCAGAGGCATTTATTCAACATTTCTCCTACAATATAGAGACAGACATATCAGTCACTACTTTATGCAACACCAAGCAAAAAGAGGGAGAGTCTTTTGCATCATTTTTACAAAGATGGAGGAATCTAGCTAGCAGATGCTCTTGTGAAATTCCACAAAAACAAATGGTAGAGATGTTCACACAAAATGTTAACAAAGACATTGGCTATGATCTAAGGAAAGCTTGTTTGTCCACCTTCAGGGACGTTATTGAAAAAGGCTTAGCAATAGAAAAGGTCCTAATTGAGCAAGGAGTCATTAAGATATTTAAGGAGAACAAAGATGACTTTAAAGGAAAAGACAAGCCAAGACTTTGGAATAAAAACAAGAACACAGTCAATGATGGTGTTGTTGATGCCAATACAGTGCAACCCAAATTCATCTTTTCGGGATCAAGTTCTACAAACAATCAAGTGAATACTCAAACAACTTCTAGATCACGAAGGAAGTACACTCCATTGGGAGAACCATTTGAGTCAGTCTTCAAAAAGTTAGTGGCAAACAAGGTAATCACAGTTCCATATTTTCCTCCATATGAACCAAAGGTTAAACCAAATTGGTGGAATGATGATGAGTATTGTGAATTTCATAAGAGCAAGGGTCATAAGACAGGAAATTGTCATCGACTGAAGAACATCGTACAAGATCTCATTGATAGAGGTGACATTGAGACTGAGGGACACTCATCCAATCAAGAACATGAGATGTTTAAGGAGCCGTTCCCAAAGCATGCCAAGGGAAAAGCTAAAGCCACAGATGATCAAACCAACTATACTAGAGCACCTTACAACTATTATTCAACCATCAATCACATCTCGATGGATAATTATGTCTCTACTATTATCATCAAGGACAAAAAACCTGAGAATCCTACTCAGAGACCCAAGATTGTCCTAAAAGGTGTTGGATCTTCTTCTGAACCTACTTTTGAATGTCATGTTACAACCTATCAAGGTAAAATTACTTTGCCAGGTGCTTCAACTAAAAACATCACTTCTTCATCAACCAAACCTGAGTATGACCTTGTAGAACAGTTAGGGAAGACACCTGCGCTCATCTCCATACTTGAGCTCTTATGCATATCCCCTGCTCATAAAGCTATTCTTGACAAAATCTTGAGATACACCGCCGTTCCTACTGATCTGAACATGGACCAGTTTCAAGCCATGGTGGGATACCTATCCGTTCCACATTCCCTTACATTCATAGAAGCTGATGACGCTTCCGTAAGTTAGCCAAATAATGCACCATTACACATTGAAGCCTTCATACACAAACATCGAATAAAATGAGTCTTGATAGATGGAGGAGTTGGTCTAAACATTTGTACATTGAGCATAATTAAACAATTGGGATATTCTGATAAAGCTGTGAATTCTACAAACAAAATCACCATCAAGGCATATGATGATGAAGAGAATTCATCCAAGGGTATAGTCACCTTACCTCTTAGAGTTGGGCTAGTTACAAAGGATGTGGTTTGTCAAGTACTTGATCTTGATCTCACATACAACATATTGCTAGGACATCCATGGATTCATGAGATGAGAGCAATACCATCTACATATCATCGATGTATCAAGTTTCCACACAATGGAGTTGAAGTGACCATCAAAGCGGATCCAAATCCATTGATATATTGCAACAATCTGCAACCTCGGCCAGAAATAACAATCCCAATCAATCGAGAAGCTATTCCTTCATTAGCATATTTGGATCCAGAATCCTTGAAAGAATTTACATCCAAACAAGCAGAGATCAAAGAAAAATTCAAGATTAAAGACATGGGATGTGGTGAGTATATCTTTCATGTTGATCAACTCCCACTATTTGCTAAGACATTCAGTCGACAAGAACAAACTACAAACAATTTGCAATGTCAAGGAATTGGGTGTGAACCACCTAGTGTTGTGGCTACTAAGTCTGAATGCAAATCTCCTCTAGTGGTGCAAGCAACTCTTGATATCAATAGTCCTAAGAGTGGTTCCAGCAAAGAATCTATTGAGCATATCACCAGCCCTCTTGAGAACTCACATAGCTTTACCATTTCATCCACTCATTCCATTTCCACTCCACTTCCAAACTTGGATCAACAAGAATTACAAAAGCCCTTACTCATTGGGGATCAAAAATCAAGCTATGAACAGAAAAAACTAAAAGTCAATAATAAAGAAAAGTCCTTTAGTCCAAATCAAAATCAAAAGCTATTGGACTTTGCAAAAATAAAGTTCAAGGACAAAAATCCTATGAAACAAAAAGAACAAGAGTTGATCTCCCCTAATACCAAAATAACTGGGGCAAAAGTTCTACAATTTCAAGTCAAAAAGCATACTTGTTGATCCTAAGTCTCCATCATGCTATCCTACTCTCACTTCTTTTCGCAATCATAAGCCTTCATCATTCATCCACTTGTTTCACACATTCATCCCCTTTTGGAGATACATCATGGACCTTTAATGGAGCTTCCTTGAAGGACTTTGTTATCAGGGATGCCCAAACTTCTTTAGGTGACACACATACGGGCCTGTGTAGTCCACACACTCGTAATTCTATCTCAGTTCCTTCATCAAGGAAGACAATCACTCGAGCTACACATGATTTTCTCAAGGAACAATGCAGTTACAATCACAAGGTCAAGCCTCGTACATTTGAGGTAGGTGATTTGGTTCTCAGAGAAAACCCTAAAAATCAGCAAGACAGAAAGAAGAAGGGCAAGTTCGAACCAAATTGGCTTGGTCCTTACATCATTATAGCAGCATATGGATATGGGGCATATCAACTCTCAACTACAGAAGGTGAACCTTTGGAGGATCCTATCAATAGCATGCACCTTTGCAGGTTCTACACATAGCTCTTCGGAATATCCTAATTCAAAAATACAAAAAAATAAAAAAATTTCAAAAATACAAAAAGAAAATTATAAAAACAAAAAAAATCGTTACTTGGTGAAAACCTGACAAACAGGTGCCTTGTGACACAGAAAACATTGAAAAATCGAAAAAAGTAAAGAGAAATAATTTCATCCAACGGTGAAAACCACTTCAGTGGCACCCTGGGCAAGTACCATGGTGAAAACTGGGTCACCAATGCCATGCGTAGAGACATTGCTCCTCCCTCCTTCAGGATCCACTTTCATCCTTTCACTTTGCACACACTCATGACCAATTCATCCATAATAAACTTACCCATTCCCATCATGGCTTGCTATTGATCTACCCAAGATTGGTTAGCCATTCATAATAAACCTCCCTTTCCATCCATAATAAATCAAATCCTATCTGTGGCTATGACAAATCCTATGTCTAGTGATGGGTGTGGAACTAAGAACATCACATGTTTTGAGGAGCATAGTTTCTTCTAGCTTCCTTCATTCTATTTGCGCACAATTCGCAATAAAGTAACATTGGCATCACTAGTCCACAATAAGGTCTCGTCTTCTTCGCAATAAAATATCAGTTTCATGGATTCAGTCAGTTTCAGATGACATAGCAGCAACAATGGGCTTCAACAACTCAAATCTTTCAACAGACTCAGACAACATATGGTTCCGTGCTATCTATCCTTTTTGTGAAAGTAAACATTGTGACCACAATCAAATGAGACTTATACAAGTGACAAGAGACACTAAACTTGAGGGCTACAGTGGATGTTGGTGTCAAGTTTTGGTTTTCTTTTGATTTCATCTTTTTTTGGTGACATGTCTTATAGCTTTTCCAGGATGTCTTTGACTAGAGATTCTATCTCCAGGATGTCTTTGACTAGAAAGGCGAGGATGGGGTATCGTCACCTATTTGTATTTGCTATCTGTGGATTGTCTTTTAGTAATGCTATGACTTGTCCAAGGATATGAGGACACTACGAGTCTAGTGTGAACTGGGGCATTCCTTGTTTGTGACTGTCTTATCTCCATGCAAATAGGTACAATGACTTTTTGGGTCAAACATATGCCTCAATTGTCATAACCTACTTGCCATAATAAAGCTCAATGATGATAATGCACAAGAAGCTCTTTCATGTTCATATCTTCTATCTTTCATCCCCCTTTCTTGATTGACTTCCATTGTCCTTCTTGAGTCCGCGTAGCCTGCTATCACATGACTGAGTATAATGACACACCAAAAACATTTGCATTTCATGTAGTTTTCACCTGCATTACCACATATAAGCATTTCATACATACATATAGATATCACAACTGCATCACATCCTGCACACAACACCTATTAGCACAATTTACATTTGCATTATCATATTCATCTGCATTACATAAATTCACATTTGCATCATGCATACACATATAAAACATAAAAGAACAAAAAAATATATTGCATTGCATCATATACATATTTGCATCCATATCATAAGCATCACATAGAAACATACATCACATAGGTATGCATGCATATAGCTGCCGCAAAGATGAATCATCTCATATATATAATCATAAGTGTCATGATACAATGATGTCAAAATCATATGGCTACAATCACCCGTAGGTGTCTACATCATCATACAAAAATGGTACAATACTGATACATAGGGAGCCCTCTATGGCTATGATGTTATCCATTTTCACCATAAACAGTACCTTTTCCTTTGATCAAACAATCTTTATCATCTCCAAATCTTACTAGACCTCCATTATGTTCCTGAAAAGTCAAGAATTTACTTTTATCACCAGTCATATGATGTATCCTAAATCAATGATCCATTCGTTCTTGTTATCAACTTTAGCTGCCAAGGCCTGCTCTACCGATTGAACAGTAGGTACCGGTTGATCTTCTTTTATAGAAACAAAGACCCATCGATTGTCTGTCAGATCCTCATCAGAATCATCAGTGACTCCTTCATCAACAAGATAACAAGATTTGTCTTTATTCTTCTTAAATATGTATCTCTCATATTTAGGGTTAGGTTTATATGTTCTTCTAGCTTCTTCTCTGAATCTTGCATGTCTATCAGGGCATCTTGAAGCCATATGACCAATCTTATTGTAGTTAAAAAATTTAAAGGGCGCTTTACCTTCATACTTACTTCCAACTGGACCTTTAGGCATTTTCCTTGCAAATAGTGCTTCAAGTTCTTCAAGTTCTCTTGCATAAAAGGCTTTCCAATTAGACTCATCAAATGATGATGATGATGATGCAGATGATGTTGATGCCTTAAAAGTTAAATCTATCTTTATAGTAGCAATAAGACCAAATTCCTCAATTTCAAAAGCTGAAAGTTTTCCAATCAATGTATCCCTAGATACTGATGTATTAGGCATTGTTCTCAATTCATTTATAGCAGTAACTTTGATTTTGTATGTCGGTGGAAATCCTCTTAAAACTTTTGAAACAACTTCATCTTCAATTAAGGTTCCTCCACAACATTTAATACCCAAAACAATTTCATTTACTCTTTCCATAAAAGCAGAAATCCTTTCATCCTCTTTCATTTTTAGATTTTCATACCTAACCCTGAAGCTTTCAAGTTTTGTAATTTTTACTATGGAATCTCCTTCATTCAGTGTTTCCAAATGATCCCAAATAGCTTTAGCAGTAGATCTATTTGATAATCCCATGATTTGCTAATCTGATAATGTGCTCAAAAGTGCTTCTCTTGCTTTGCAATCATTTTCTTCATCTTTAGCCAAGTTAGGTGGATTAGGCTGACTTTGCAGTATAGCCATTCATTGTAACTTCCCAGATGTCCTTTCCAATGCAATTTAGATGTGTCTCCATCTTGTCTTCCATATGCCATAGTTGGTTCCATCAAGTTTTGGACTTTCCTTCCTAAAATAGTTAGTAGACATTGGATCTCCTCAAGCTATTAAACTTTTGCAAAAAGAGGACTTGGCTCTGATACCAATTGTTAGGTCCCGAAGACAAATGAGAGGGGGGGGTGAATCAGTTGTCAATAAATTCAAACCAAAATTAACTTAACCAAAACTTAATGCTTAATACTGGTAATCCAAACTTTATGCTGGTAGATAGTTTATCAGTTAATTTCAGTACCGATAAAGATTAATGCATGAAACGGAAAGACAATAACATCCACAACACATAACACCAAAGTTTGTATGTGGAAACCCTCTAAGGGGAAAAACCACGATGGGAAACCTTACCCACAATCAGATGATACTACTACAGATAGTATGTGTATACAAATGGGGTTTGGACATGCAGAAAGGCCAAGCACCTAGAGCTCACTGCTCAAACAGAAATGGGAGTCACACTAACTACAATTAGATGGTTAAGTCCAATAAAGCTGTACTGCTCAAAATAGCATCTTCATATGCTGGATTCAGTACCGATGTAGTTCTAATTGCCTTCACAAAAACCTTCC
Organism: Cryptomeria japonica; assembly: GCF_030272615.1. Lineage (NCBI taxonomy): Eukaryota > Viridiplantae > Streptophyta > Pinopsida > Cupressales > Cupressaceae > Cryptomeria > Cryptomeria japonica. The sequence goes on from NC_081411.1 coordinate 112,840,451, forward strand.
TTCACCTTCAAATGATGTTTATGTGTATAGCTCTACTTATTCTCACATATACCTTATTCGCAGTTCCTTACATTCACACTACGATCTTACAAATAAGATCTTACATATATACCGAAGCCTAGGACCAAAATGTGTAGGTCGACTTTTACAAAAGATATTACAATAAAAACAATTTATAAGTAAAACAATAACCGATGCAATATCCGATCGAGCATGTCGGCTTAATGCATTTACAATAATAATAAATCATCTCCTTAGTGTGCTATGCTAATCTGGAATAGATAAGCTTGCCGATGTTTATCCTGGACCTATTTGCCAGTAACAAAAATAATGAAAACTTGAATATACCAATGAACAAATCTCCAAGACAAAGTGTCCAAACGATGTCTTCAACATAACCAAGTATTCTTCATGTCATTTCATGTGCTGCTGAACAATATATCCTATCGATGAACGAAATACCGGTGACTGTGAATAAGTCACTTGCTTGCCGATGAACATTGTCAATTCTCCAAGTGCCAGTAGGTTGACCAGAGTTGATAAGTGTTGACATCAATGACAAAACCATATCAGCATATCCAAAATATCAATAGTCATAATTAAGAAGAGGATTTTTAAAGCTTCATGATCACCATTAGTCGTATGAGCATCAACCGTCATGTCTTCTTTGTCCAACATGTCTTGAATTAGGTTTTTCAACCTCATGCAATCATTTTTTCTATTCCCCTTATTTCGATGATAATCACAATAGTGTGAGTCATTCCACCATGTTGGTCTGCCTTGGGGTTCAAAGTTGCTTATGACTAGCAATGTGATGAACTTGTTTCCCAATAATTCACAAAATGCAGATTCCAGAGTTTGTCCCAATGGTGTATATGTTCTTTGATATGGGAGAGGTGGAGTGTTAGTGTTACCCCCTTTATTATTGTTGTTCCCCTAATTGTTGTTCTTGTTCCCTCTATAGCTGTTGTAGTTCCCTCTGTAATTATTGTTTCCTTGGTTTTTGTTGTTGTTCCCTTAGTAGTTGTTGTTGTTATTGTTTGATGTTGATGCTCATTGGTTGGTAGTGTGTTTATAATTGTTAGTGCCCTGATTGGCACTTCTTTGATCATTGTTGGATGGTCCATTACTTGATAAATTCAACACTGGTTGTTTAGACTTTACATTGCTGGCATCAACTACCCCATCATTAACAACATTTTTGTTTATAGTCCAAAATGTTGACTTTTATGATTTGTTGTTATTGTATTGATTGCTATAGGTGTTATTGCTTGACGAACTAACACCTTCTTTGGAGAACCTTAAGGTCCCTTTCTTGATGGAGGCTTCTTATACTTGAATTCCATTTTTGATCAACTTTTAAAAAGTAGGTAGAAATTGTCATTTGAGTTCATAACTCATTTCACTATTTAAATTATCCATGAATATCTCCATACTTTCCTTTTTAGGTACATCACAGGGGTACCTTAAGGTCATACGTCTCCATCATTGTAAGACGACCATGAATGTTTCATTGTTATTTTGCTTCATGTTGCATATATCAAGCATTGTGATCTCATGTTGGATATTGTAGGAGTATTGTGTAATGAATTTATTCACCAACTCATCAAATGATCTGATAGGAGGTGTGAGTTTGTATAACCACTCCATTGTTTGCCCTTCCAAACTTCTTGGTAATAGCCTCGTCGTGTATGTATCATTATGAGAAAATTCCAAGGTCATGGTATAGATTCCCTGGTGTGATCATGGGGATCACTCTTACCATCTTATTTATCATACTTTGGTATATTTTAATTTGGAGGGAAAGGTATCATGCTTGGAGTTGTTGTGTAATAAGAGCTAGGGCCATATTTTCTTCATTGGACCTTCGATGATGGGCATCCCCCTGTTCACTAACATTGTCATCATGATTATGAGTATCATCTCAGTTGCATGTATTGTCTTGATTATGTGTGTCTTCCTCTCTCAAATGTTCTTGATTTTGGGTATTATGAATATAGGTCCTTCCCCTTGTTCGTGAGATTCTCACATCAGGATTCTGTAAACTTCCCATGTCAAAATCTTGAGTAATCCTCACTCCTTTACTAGTTAGCATAAGGAAATACTTTTTCTTATCTGATTCTATAAGTATTTCCATGAGTTTTTAGAAAGCGACACTCTCTTGACATTCTTGGAGAAGCTCCTCAGTGATCTCTTCTTCTTCCATGTTTGTATTAAAAGGACTGGACCCCATTTGACTCATACTTGATTCTTGCTGTGGATCCTTTCATTTGTTTTTCTAAGATCAAGTGACAGTGGGCATCAATATATTTTTATAGTAGTTAATTCTTCTTCTTGTACCAGGGTTCTTGGTGGGGTTTGTGGCTCAGGCCTAGCCTCATTGTAAGTGATGCAAGATTTTGGAAAGAAAGAAGGATTGATCTTCCCTCCTTTGTTAAGGCATTGATGGAATGTTTATTTCTGAGTGTAAGCCCTACTTCTCAAACGCTCTTTGTCAAACTCATTAGATTTTCCTTGGAGATATAATCACATATGATGCAAGAAAACATGATGTGATTTATTGAGTTAACAGTTGATATACAAAAATTTACTCCTTTGGATAAGTTCCTTAGGACTAGGTTGTCTCTTCTTCAACATAGTCTTTTGACAAAGACTTCTTCATCTCAAACTATGGGGAGTGATCATACAAATGATAAAAAAGTGTTGATGTTGATGGTTGATATGGATACTTCATTTTGAATACTCAAGTTTACAACGTCGAATAGAGGGTTTGTTCAATAGGCCTCTATGACAAAGTGTGTCAAATGATATGTATAAATTCTTCCGATATTGAAACTTGATCTGATTAACTTGAATACCTAGCTAGGTATTATTGTTTGGGTGATAAATTATTGATCACTTGGTTTTGATACTCCACTATGTTGGTTGGATGAAAATCTTGCCTAAAGATAGCTGAAATATTGATACCCACCTCTAAAGGTACTTGGTTTGATTAAAAAATTTTCTCACCTATAACTTCTCCTTGTTTTGAACTAATTCACAAGTTTTATTTTGGATGTTTTTGAAGATATTTTAGCATTTATGATAAGAATATATAGAATGCATGAACACAATGGCCCTCCTAATGCTAAACATTGAGTGTATGTTCTTTTTAGGACGTGTCCAAATCCCCAAAGTTTTCACTAGTTTGGATCACAATAAATACACATCAGATAGAATCTTTATTCAAAGGTCAGTGACAATATGATAGCCCACTAATCTTGATACTTCGTCAGCTCAAAAAGCCATGTCACCTCCTAGAGGGCGCCCATTTTTTTGCCTTCTTCTAGAAATTAACCCAAAGTGAATTACTTTACAATTGGGTAGTTATCCTGGAAAATATATGGTGTGTAATCTTGGGGATGGATTCTTCCCCACCCTTGCACTATGATATTGCCAATGTTTGGCAACTGACTCAGATGAAAGTCTCTATTTCTATGATTTACAGTAAGGATTTTGTTCGACGATATTCTTTGAAGTCATGCAGGCATGATTGAGGCCTATAGCCCAAGAAAGTATCTATCAAGATGTAGTCATGCAAGCATGATTAAGACTACAAGGCCCTACAAAATGCTTGACATGAGAGATCTCAAAGAGATAACTCAAATATGCTTCATCCCTGAGATTTTCATCTCAAAGGCTATTTATTTATAGTGAGTTAGGTTGTTTTGATTTAGCCATACTCACTTTGGTCATACCCTTCTCACTAACCCCCTCAAGACTTCAAGAAGGCAAGACCTCTAAAGGATTTAATTACTTTAAGGCTTTAGGAAGGCTTTATACTTTACTTTACATTTGCATGGCGCCACTTGTGAGAGATCAACTCCTTTATGTATCAATACTCACATCATATCTTTGATCCATCTGATCTAAGCCCATAACCACTACAGGACACTCCCACTAAGTCTTATCAATCCTTGACATACTTAGCATAGTCACTGTCCTTGATTATATGAACAATTATCCAACTCATATCTCACCATGGCTTGGTGATCTATATCCATATCAAAGTAGTATCAACAACAAGAGGCAAAATCTTGACCTTGCTGGGGGCATTTTTCTTTGAGGATTTTAAGCATTAGACTAAACACATAGGAAAACAATGAAGGTCAAGACAACCAATCATGACAACAACAAAGTAGAAGGCTAAACATCAAAGGATTGAACTAAACTAAACTAAACCATGGGTTTTCTCTCCATTGGTCTTGGGTTTGACTCAGAGGTTTGGAATCAACTGATGGACCTGGCTTATGGGTGGCTTGGTACATCTCCAGGGACTAGTCTCACCTCATCTCACCCAATAATGGGAAACCTGTGTCACTGGGCTAAGTTGCGGGGATACCCTAGACTACCAAAAAAAAAAAGGATGTTTTATTGTGACAAAAATACTTTTCAGATAGCATGCATTCTCACATATGATTATTGATATTTTTTCTTATCATATCTCCTAAGCAACTCAAGGATGTCTTATGACTAGAGAAGCAATGAAGGAATGTGATGTTTTCTTTGTCTATTGTTTGGGAGTGAAGTCTTCTACTATACAAATTTGTCTTAAGATGTGATTAGGTAACATATCACTGAGGACATTTAGGATTTGTATAGTACAAAGGTTAACTCTTATCTATTTTACACAAGCCACACTCAGCTCGTCTTGGTTCAATTATACTTCAACATTTGTGTCATCTTGCAAAACTAAAATCCATGAGTTATACTCAGGTCATTATGGTTCAAAATACCATGACGCTTGTATCAAATTTAAACACATTAAGGCTCGATGATGAAAATAAAGGAAGCACTGGGACTTTGATCAAAATAGATGGCAACATTGAGAACGCGAATGCATATTAAGCTTTGCATTAGTTGCATTATCATTATCATTTTAATCTCCATTTAGTTGCATTATCATACAATTACATTTAGTTACATTTTATTATTAATCTTGCATTAGGTTGCATATCATTTTCATTTTGCATTAGTATCATCTTATTACCATGTTAATATTGCATTTAGGTGCATTTGCAAGTTACATTCTATTGCACTAATATTTTCATCTCACATTAATAGTATCATTAATTAGTACCATTTCATTATTCTCTTATCATATTAATCTTGCATTAAGTTGCATATCATTTTAATATGGCATTAGTATCATCCTAAAATTGTATTATATTACACATCATTATCATGCATGTAGGTGCATTTGCATTATCATTTAGATTCCATTATAATTATCATTTTAACTCTACATTTAGTTGCATTATCATTTCCACATAAGGATGCATTAGGTGCATTATCATTTTACAAAAACATTAGATGCATTAATAATATTCCTATCATTATCACATCATATATTTTATTTTCAAGATACATCTCACATTATCATTTTATCTCACACATCTCCTTTTCAAGATACATCTCACTTCTGCACTCCATATACATTGAAGCAATACAGATTGGTTCCTTGGGAAAGAATATTAACCAAGGTCTAATTAAGCTCATTCCTAAGGAGGGCAACAAAACCCTACTTAAAAATTGGAGACCTATCACACTATTGAATGTGTCATACAAAATCCTAGCTAAATTGATTGCATGTAGATTGGAGAAGATCTTGCCTAAGATTGTCAATACTACTCAAACAGGGTTTGTTAAAGGACGGTATATACTGGAACACCTAATTACATATTGGGGGTCACTCCACTAGGCTAAGGAATCAGGAAAAAGTGGAGCCATGTTGCTCATAGACTTTGAGAAAGCATATGACAGGATAGAATGAGACTATATCATTCAGATGCTTCAATAATTAGGCTTCCCCCCTAGATTTTGTAATATGGTCAGAACTCTGCTATGTGATGCTAATGTTGTGGTTGAAGTAAATGGGATAAGGTCCTCTAATTTTGCACTAACTAGATCCATCAGACAGGGGTGCCCTTTAGCCCCTGCCCTCTTTGTTCTAGTTGTTGATGCAATGTTATACTTACTTAAGGACACTGCACTATTAATTAAGCTTGAGGAAGAGAACCTTGCTGCCCTGATGAAAAATATTGATCTCTTATGTCTAGCATTTGGCAGCAAGATTGCTATCCACAAGTCCAATCTTCTTGGTTGGGATGACAACCCTCTGGGTTGTCTCTCAAAGTTCTCTCTCAATTGGTTGAGCCCGACACAGATTATAAAATACCTTGGTATTCCCTTCTCTGTTCTCCCAAATCTAAAAGAAATGTGGGAATGGGTAAGGAACAAGATTGATAAGAAACTCTCCAAGTGGAACATAAAATTTCTCTACTTGGCTGGAAGATTCTAGGTGTGTCAAAAAATATTGGCCTCATACAATATCTATTTCTCATCAACGTGGTTGTTCAAGAATTACCAATTTAATTGTGTCCAAAAGTAGATTAGAGAATTCTTATGGTCTGATGGCAAGGGTACTAAGAAGCAACATGTAGTCAAATGGGAGTGGTGCACTATGAATAAACTATTTGGTGGGATGGAGTTGAAAAACCTGAAGCTACAAGGCATTGCTCTTGCTTCCAAGTGGACTCCTAAGGCCATGGATGGTAATGAGCCATGGAAAATTCTTATAAGAAATAATATTAAATGCTTAGTCCCTAAGAAAGCCAAGAAATGGAAAGACCTCCCAATACTAGATATTCTTATGGGATAGTTTGAGGTAGCTTCGGTTGCCTCTGATATCTTCAAGTCCTTATGGAAGGCCTGGGAACATGTGAAACACTTGGTATATATCAAAGTTAATGGCACAAAATAGGGAAATATTGTGGTGGAATCTATTTCATAATGAGAAACCGTTAGCCACTCTCCAAGGCTATTCTGCATTAAAATGGCATAATATGGGTATTAAACACTTTGAGCAGCTATTTGCAAATGACCAACTTAGATCTTGGGAGGAGCTGAAACTCACCTTTTCTATCCCGACATCCCAGAGCAGGACGTATAACATTCTTAAAATGGTCTTAGCCTCTACTCTCCCCCCCCTCAGCCCCCTCTCCCTTGCCTCCCATGAGTACACTTTACTGGACTGATGGAACACCTCTTCCTTCCCTTAAAGCCAAATACATCTATTCCACACTCACTGAGGTTGATACCATTTTCCTGCACCTTAACAAATGCTGGGACCTAAACTAGGAGCCAAAGACCTACAAAGATAGTTTGAGTAGGTTTTGGATGGCTAATAATGAACCAAAAAAACAATTCTTTGGCTAGCACCTACTATTAAATAAACTCCTCATAAAAAATAAGGAAGGTTCTTTACTAAGTTGTAGCATATGCAGAGTGCCTGAAACTATGAAACATATCTTTTTTGAATGCCATTTTGCAAAAGAAATATGGAGACAGTTTGGCTTTAACTTAGAATGTGTTTCTTTTGAATTCATAGATATTATTCTAGGCTATATCAAGGGCTGTATGAGAATTGCAAATATCTTTTGGTCTTTTTTTTCCTTGGAGGTTCTTTGGCTCATATTGAAGTATCGTAATGATGACATCTTTAATAGCAATACCAGGCACCTCACTAAGTCTCTTAGGAGTCTCATTGTTCATTCTATTTCCATGTAGGTCACTACTGTACTTAAGCTTGACTTAGACAAGTTTGATAGGTGGATCAAGGAGGGTGCTACAACTATCTATATCCATGAACTATCACATAGATTCACTTGGGAGAGGGATGAACCAGGCAAAGCTACTTTTGAGCAAGCACTGATGGCCTTCATGAGACAATTAGATTGTAGACAAATGCATATGGAGATCATTTAGGAGGAGGATGACCTGATTTGTGAGCGCACCTCTCATCCTCATAAAAAATATATATTGGATGGATGGGTGGAAGTGTGGCAAGATGGAAATATGGGGTGGGTAGCATGGCTCCCCCCACTGGGAAACAACAATGCACCAGATGCTAAAATCTCAATTTCTTAACCTGATAATTTTATCTACAAATATGTATATCTAATGTAATCATCCCTGATATAGTGGAGGTGCCTGATAACTATATATTTTGTATATGCACCTTCTCTTGGTGCCCCTGATACTACCAAACTCAGTTTTTTGCTGTTGCTATGTTAAGTTTTTTTGATATCTAATCCAAAAGATACATCTCACTTCACAATTCAAAATCATATCATTATCACAATGCATCTCATACACGAGCATATCATATCACAAACATGTAGCATTCTAGATCGCATTATCCACAACACCCAAAAGCACAAAAACATGTTAGAAACGTCTGCAATCATAAAATCTAACCATCATCTACATATCACCTTCAAAGCATATAGCATTAGACATACATTACCATCATCATATAAGCCTATAGATCATAAAAATAAAAAACACACACATTACATCATCTACAACATCATTTACAATAGTCATATAGATCAAAAGCATATCATATAGCTCTTCAAAATCAAAGTAGCTACATCCATAACAGATCATCATGCATATATGTGACCACATGCTGATCCAAAGGAAAAATAATGATACAAGTCAAAACCAATCATCAATGAACCAATCAAATGTCCAAAGTCCCTGGATACATATAAATAATAATGAACATCAAATCAAGAAACATCAGTATCAAGAAAATAAATGAACACCAATAAGATCATCTGAACATCATATGAGAGCATGAATGAGTATCATATCCATGAGATCATAATACAACAATGTATCATATCAAGAGGTCATCAAAATAAAAAGATATATGTTGCTATAAATAAATTACATCAAGGAAAAAGTACAAAATATGTGATCATAATCAAGGGGCAGGATCAGCCTAGCCACCCCTAGGATATATCGGCTGAGAGCTTGAGCTACCTACACTTGTGCTACGGCTAGGAGAATCTCTCCTAGCTCTCACACCCCCTCGATGCCCATGTGTCTCTAAGAACCTCTATGTTGAGAACTAGAAACATAAGAAGGAGCACTTCAGTCAGGTGGGACAACCTAAAAATACAGGGTCCTTTAATACTCTGCCTACCCTGTTTGCTTAATAAGACTCTAGATGGTGTCCCTTGTCAAACCTTGTGCGACTGCTTGCTGCAAAGATCGCATTGTATCCTCTGCATGACCTCACCACTCTATCTTTGTATCTCTCTCTGTAGTCACTTGTGCCACCTATGCTCGTAAATGAGCAATCTGTCCATGCGCATGTGATAGTTGTGGCTGCACTCTCTGAATTAACCATTGCAATGTTGCTATTTGTAAACTAGGTGATTGCGGTGGCTGCAGATCTAGAATACCAACTTGTCAAGGGGAAGGAGGGGGTATATCAATCCTCCTTCATTGAGCAAGTGGTTGCACATTCTCCTCCTCTGACTCCGCATCCACTACTACTCCCTCTAATCCCATCAAACCCAATCCTCCACCAACCTCCTCAAACTTGGTCTCCTCATCAGAAGAATCACATTCCTCGAATTTGTCACTTCCTGATCCCTCCCCAACCTCCAATACAAAAAAATCCTCTGCCTATATTGGACCTCCCCACTCGATTTGATCCATCCTCCATCCTCCTCCTCTAACCCTCACTCCTTGTCCCCCACCTCCCTCATCTCCTCCTCCTCCCTCGCCACCACCTCCTCCCTCACCATGTCCAATCACACCACCTCTGACACTCCTACCACCCCTACTCCCTCTACCACCACTCCTCCCACCTTGACGAACTCCTCCTCCATCATGATCATCATCATCATCGACCTCCTCTAGTGCAAGAATCATCAGTCGAGGGAATCTGTGTGTCAAAAAGTATGGCGTATACTTTGTAGTCATCCCTGCATCCGCTATATCCTCAAACATACTCCATACATAAAAAGGAAATGAATATTGCTTCTCTTGAGTTGTGGAAAAATCCAAGGTAGGTCCCCAATCTGCCCTCTCCTTATGTACCCGAGCATAAACAGTCATCCCCTACAACATCGGTTGCACATGCCCAAACTATCGGTAAACCCATGTAAGAAGAAATTTCTCTACCACATAAAGAGAGTGACTCAAAAAAAATCTGCTCATAAAAAAATGTGGCACCTCAAAGGCATCCTCCAGCCATGGCTCACACAATCAATAGGGCCTCCACACCATTGCATCCATATTATCCAAAGCCTGCCTCCAATACTCTAAATTCCTGAGCGTCAGTTGGGAAGTGACCTGGCTATACATCATGACAAAAGGTGCCCTTACCAGTCTGAACCTCAGCCCAAGTGGATAGGTCACGACTATGTGCTCCCATGCCCAAATCTGCAGTAGAGTACATTCAGAAGCTAGGCTAGCTGCATCATCATAGACCACCTAGTGAAGCTCATGGTATAGATGGGAAAGCAAACAAATACCCCATGTGTATCATGTGTGTGCCTGCACCATCTACCAGAGCACTCGACCCCATCCAACTGATAAACCATGTGACCTCCTATCCGGAATTAGGAAGCTGCTAATCAAACCTGCCAAAATAGAAGGGAGTGGGGCATAGCTGTCTACCATGTCTTGCCATGCCACTGAGTAACCTACAATATGGGGATTGGAAAACACCTCCTGTAATGCGTTTGTCTCACCAGCCTCCTCTATATCATACTCAACTAGCTCTCTTGTGATCAAAATTTGCAAAATATGATAGACATCATCTGGCATCACTATGATCTCACCCATCAGCAAATGGAAGGTGTTATTCTCACTGTGCCATCTCTCAGCCAACATAGTGAGTAGTACCCTATTGTTCCAATAGGGAAACATGTGAAACAAGTGGATGAGATCATAATCCTCTATGACTGCTAAATCATCAGCACTCAATCGATCTCTCATCACTAAAGTCTTTAGGAATTTCACCCGAAGCATGAGAACTCCTTGATCGACCTATACCAATACATAGATATCATCCTATGAGATACATCTATTATAAACAATCATGTAATCAACCAATCAAGTGATGGCAGTCACGTAGTCAATCAAAGTCTATTCAATCCTCCAATTAATCAATAAATCACACCTCATATCAAAAATCAAGTACTATTTTTATGACCAGGTTCTCTATCGAACATCAATCTCGAAAGTTAATCAATCAAGTTTCAATCAATCCAGACTCATATCACAAATCACTCAAACAAAGAAACCAGTCTCATAATATTGAACACACATTGACCCATATCAGACACAAACCCATATCGAACAAAACAATTAACTCATATCGAATCAAGACCCATAACAACATTAGTCCCATTACAATTTTGACCCATATAAAAAATTGATCCATATCAACCAAAACCAAACAATCCATATCACAAAATTGACCCATAATGACAACTTGACCCATAAGGACAACTTGACCTATAACGAGAAATTGACCCATATCGATCAATCGACTCATATCAACAAATTGACCCATAACGAGAAGCAACTCATATTGAACATCGACTCATATTGTAAACAAACTCATATTGAACCCTAATCCATATTGCAAACATACTCATATCGACTTTGATCAAAATTCATCCAAACCAAAATTTGAATTGCCACAATGGACTCATAATGACAAACATCAATTAATGAACAAAATCAACACATTTGATCCAAACTAACACTTTGACAATGTGTAACACTTCATAACGAATCTAAAAATCAAAATTACACATGCCAAAACTTTTCCAAAAATAAAAAATTTCCTCACTGTTTCATATGCGCGAAAATAGTCATCAAATGCACAATTTTATATGCGCTATAAAATTCATTGCATGCACTACAAGACACATCATATGCACAACACTATTTTCTATGTGCTTTTCTATAGTTCATATGCGCTAATCTTAAGATCAAATACCCGACGCCAAAAAATCAAATGCACGATGGTAAAAATCAATTGCGCGATGCTAAAAAACAAATGTGTAACGACATACAAAACTCAAATACGCAATGACAAATATGAAATGCACGATCACAAAAATCAAATGTGCCAAAAGAAAAATCGGATGGGCTAAAGGAAAAATCATATGCATAAAAATGAAATTGAAAAATGTAAAAATGCGAAAAACCCTAATTAGCCTGAAAAATTCAAAATCTTGCTAAAATCGCCTAAAAACTAAGCTAAAAAATTTACAAAATGGGTTAAAGAATCTGTATATGGTGAAAATGGATAACAACAATGTTGAAAGACTAAATAGATTCAACCACAAAACCCTAGCCTAACAACAACAAAGATCCACCATAACATATGAAGATTACCTAAGACAATGCAAATCAAATGAAATCACAAAGATTATACCATCACATGTCCAATAGGGTTTGGATCTCCATTCTTCCTATCTCCATTGATTTTGCTTGATATATTTGCTCTCAGATTTTATGTGCACAAGAGCTCAACAAAGAATGGAATGTGGTTGTAAGTAGGATCGCCTATGTTCAAAAGCATAGTGTAGTCAAGTAGTCAACGGGGGGTTTGCATAGATTGATTAGAATGATTGATTAGGGTTTGATAATGAAGGAAGCATCTCCTTATATAGAAGACACTATAAGAAATGGAGGGATAAGATTGAGAGGTGTAAAAGGAGGTCGGCTATGATTAGAGGGTAGGTAGAAGAAATAATAAAATAATGAAAGGGGCAGGTAGTGTATGAATTAAGAGATGAATGACATGTGTCATGGGTAGAAAAGGTTAATGAATTAATTAAATAAATAAAGATTTATATAATTAATAGAAGAAGTGGGATCAATTAAATAAATAAGATATTTATTTAATTTAGGAAAAAGGATAATTTAAATAAATAAATGTATTTATTTAAATGAGAAATAAGGCTAGAAGAGGATAAATGAATTAATTAAATAAATAAAGATTTATTTAATTAATAGAAGAATTAAGCTAAAGTAATTAAATAAATAAAAATATTTATTTAATTAGACATGACAATTTTAGGTGTCTACATTTTGCCCCTCTTTGAGACAATGCGGCTTGTCGCGTTATTTCAAAGAAGATTAGATAAACTGATACAAAGTTGCCCCAATATGGGAATGATATGCCCCCTCGAGAGATTGGATGAAAATGTGTGAAAAGATCGTAGACAATCTCTCGATAAGAAAGATGGGATAGAATGGACTGACCGGATAAAGTGATAGAGTCACAGGATAATGAAAACTAACTTGGGAAACGAGGGCTAGGGCAGTCTATAAGATAGACCACGAGGGAAATACATCCTCATTGTCATCTACACCTCCAAGAGATTAGAGTGCAGAGAGAGAAAAGAGCAGCAACAATCAACAGCGATGGCAATGGCTCACAGATTCGATCGCGTTTGCCGATTTCAGAGGCCAGCAGAGGTAGGAGAGCCAGTAAATACCACAAAACCTCCTTGTACTTTGATGTATTTATTGTTGTCATTAATGCATGCTAGGTAATGTAATAAATGCATGTTTATGTCAGGAAAGCACGTTTGTGTCCAAAAATGTGAATTTGTGTCTTCTAAGTCAAATCGGCAGTTCTGTGATGAACATACTCTGTCGATTGGATAAGCTACTGAGAGGATACACTCAAGCAGGTCCTCTAGGGAAAACTAGGATAGAAAATAGGGCTAGGATTGACAATTCTATGATAGAACATACGTTGCCAATTAGGAAACTTCTCAAGAGGATTCACTCAAGTAGAGGCCCTAGGATAGGATAGATCAAGGTACTTTGTGATGAATAGTGAGTACCAAGATATAGTACTTTGTGATGAACAGGGAGTACTAAAATATGAGCAGCACTTTGTGATGAACAGTGAGTGCAAATGTGAGCAGCACTTCATGATGAATAGGGAGTGCCAAACATGTAGTACTTTGTGATGAACAGGGAGTACCACTAGGATAGAAGCAACACTTTGTGATGAACAGTGAGTGTCACTAGGATAAATAGTAACACTTTGTGATGAACAGTGAGTGTCACTAGGATAAATAGCAACACTTTGTGATGAACAGTGAGTGTCACTAGGACTAACATAATTGATTTGCTTGACTGCGGGAGTATTTACCTATGCTGGAGTCATGGGAGAGATTCCCATCGACTCAAAGGTTGTGACCTGAGTTGACAGTCGAGGACCGAGCTGCGATCAAGGCTATGGGATTGAGACATATTCTATATGTGCCTAAGTTTTGAGCGAACATGGGATTGCTGACTGCATTGGCGGAGAGGTGGCACTCAGAGACTTGCACTTTTTATTTTCTGATGGGGGAGATGATAGTTACCTTGGAGGATGTATACAAGATTCTATGGATACCGATCGATGGGGAGCTGATTCTATATGATTGAGATGGAGACAAGGATGCCCTTAGATGAGTGTTCTAGGATCCAAGACTAGAGATGAGGGTGGGACATGTGGCATGGGATACCATGACATGGACATGATTAGCACTACTAATAGTGTTGGCAGGAGTTATCAGTGGGTTCCTCTATCCGGATAGGGTGACATGAGGGGTGGCTATAGAGGACACAGAGGCTAGGAGAGATGATCTTGGGGCAGGTCCTTCTAGGGCTCAGACTCCGTCAAGGCCAGCTGGCTCTGAGGGAGGGAATTCAAAATAGCCGTAGAGGGCTCCCTATGTATCAGTATTGTACCATTTTTGTATGATGATATAGACACCTGTGGGTGATTGTAGTCGTATGATTTTGACATCATTGTATCATGACACTTTATATATATATATATGAGATGATTCATCTTTGCGGCAACTATATGCATGCGTACCTATGTGATGTATGTTTCTATGTGATGCTTATGATATGGATGCAAATATGTATATGATGCAATGTAATATATTTTTGTTCTTTTATGTTTTATATGTGTATGCATGATGCAAATGTGAATGTATGTAATGCAGATGAATATGATAATGCAAATGTAAATTGTGCTAACAGGTGTTGTGTGCAGGATGTGATGCAGTTGTGATATCTATATGTATGTATGAAATGCTTATATGTGGTAATGCAGGTGCAACTACATGAAATGCAAATAATTTTGGCATGTCATTATACTCAGTCATGTGATAGTAGGCTACACTGACTCGAGAAGGGCGATGTAAGTCAATCAAGAAAGGGGGATGGAAGATAGAAGATATGAAAGTGAAAGAGCTTCTTGTGCATTATCATCTTTGAGCTTTATTATGGCAAGTAGGTTATGACAATCGAGGCATATGTTTGACCCAAAAAGTCATTGTACCTATTTGCATGGAGATAAGACAGTCACAAACAAGGAATGCCCCAGTTCATACTAGACTCACAGTGTCCTCATATCCTTGGACAAGTCATAGCATTACTAAGAGACAATCCATAGACAACAAATACAAATAGGTGACGATACCCCATCCTCGCCTTTCTAGTCAAAGACATCCTAGAGATAGAATCTCTAGTCAGAGACATCCTGGAAAAGCTAAAAGATATGTCACCAAAAGATAAAATCAAAATAACACCAAGACTCGACACCAACATCCACTATAGTCCTCAAGTTTAGTGTCTCTTGTCACTTGTATAAGTCTTATTTGATTGTGGTCACAATGTTTACTTTCACAAAAAAGATAGATAGCACAGAACCATAATGTTGTCTGAGTCTATTGAAAGATTTGATTTTATTGAAGCCCATTGTTGCTGCTGTCTCATCTAAAATTGACTGAATCCATGAAACTGATACTTTATTGTAGAGAAGATGGAACTTTATTGCTAATTGGCGATGCAAGATGCTGTTTTATTGCGGATTGTGCGCAGATAGATTGAAGGAAGCTGGAAGAAACTGTACTCCTTGAAACATGTGATGTTCTCAATTCCACACCCATCACTAGATGTAGGATTTGCCTTAGCCACATATAGGATCTAATTTATTAAGGATGGAAAGGGAGGTGAAAAGGGACGTTTATTATGAATGGCTAACCAATCTTGGGTAGATCAATAACAAGCCATGATGGGAATGGGTAAGTTTATTATGAACGAATAGGTTGTGAGTGTGTGGAAAGTGAAAGGATGAAAGTGAATCCTGAAGGAGGGAGGAGCAATGTCTCTATGCATGGTGCTAGTGACCCATTTTTCACCATGGTACTTGTCCAGGGCACCACCAAAGTGGTTTTCACCGTTGGACGAAATTATTTGTCTTTACTTTTTTTAATTTTTCAATTTTTTTTGTGTCACAAGGCGCCTGTTTGTCAGGTTTTCACCAATTAATGATTTTTTTGTTTTATAATTTTTATTTTTTTTTATTTTTTTGTATTTTTGAAATTTTTGATTTTTTTGTATTTTTGAATTAGGATGTTCCAAAGAGCTATGTGTAGAACCTGCGAAGGTGCATGCTGTTGATAGGATCCTCCAAAGGTTTACCTTCTGTAGTTGAGAGCTGATATGCTCGAGATCCATATGCTGCTGTAATGATGTAAGGACCAAGCCAATTTGGTTTGAACTTGCCCTTCTTCTCTCTCTCTCTTGCTGATTTTTGGGGTTTTCTCTGAGAACCAAATCACCTACCTCAAATGTACGAGGCTTTACCTTGTGATTGTAACTGTGACATTCCTTGACTGAATGATATGTAACTTGAGTGACTATCTTCCTTGATAAGGGAACTGAGATAGAATTACTAATGTGTGGACTACACAGGCCTGTATGCGTGTCACCTGAAGAAGTTTGGGCATCCTTGATAACAAAGTCCCTCGAGGAAGCTCCATTAAAGGTCCATGATGTATCGCCGGAAGGGAAAGGATGTGTGGAACAAGTAGATGAGTTATGAAGGTTTATGATTGTGAAAAGAAGTGAAAGTAGGATAACATGATGGAGACTTAGGATCAACAAATGTTCTTTTTTACTTGAAATTGTAGAACTTTTGCCCCTAGTTATTTTGGTATTAGGGGAGATCAACTCTTGTTCTTTTTGCTTCATAGGATTTTTATCCTTAACTTTGATTTTTGCACAATCCAGTAGCTTTTGATTTTGATTTGGACTAAAGGACTTTTCTTTATTATTGACTTTTATATTTTTCTTTTCAAAGATTGATTCTTGATCCCCAATGACTAAGGGCTTTTGTGATTCTTGTTGATCCAAGTCTGGAAGTGGAGTGGAAATGGAATGAGTGGATGATATGGTAAAGCTATGTGAGTTCTCAAGAGGGTTGGTGATATGCTCAATAGATTCTTTGTTGGAACCATTCTTAGGACTATTGATATCAAGAGTTGCTTGCACCACTGGAGGATATTTGCATTCAGACTCAGTAGCCACAACACTAGGTGGTTCACACCCAATTCCTTGTAAATTGTTTATAGATTGTTCTTGTCGACTGAATGTCTTAGGAGATAGTGGGAGTTGATCAACATAAAAGATATACTCACCACATCCCATGTCTTTAATCTTGAATTTTTCTTTTAGCTTTGTTTTTTTTGACGTAAAAGCTTTCAAGGATTCTGGATCCACATATGCTGATGAAGGAATAACCTCTCGATTGGTTGGAATTGTTAATTCTGATCTAGGTCACAGATTGTTGCAATATATGAATGGATTAGGGTCAGCTTTGATGGTCACTTCAACTCCATTGTGTGGAAACTTGATACATCAATGATATGTAGATGGGACTACACTCATCTCATGAATCCATGGACGTCCTAGCAATATGTTGTATGTGAGATCCAAGTCTAGGACCTGAAAAACCACATCCTTTGTAACTGGCCCAACTCTGAGAGGCAAGGTGACTGTGCCATTGGATGAACGCTCTTCATCATCATATGCCTTGATGGTAATTTTGTTTGTAGAATTCACAACTTTATCTGAATATCCCAATTGTTTAAAAGTGTTCAATGTGCAAATGTTTAGACCTGCTCCTCCATCTATCAGGACTCGTTTGATTCCATGTTTGCATATGAATTTTTCAATGTGTAAAGGTGCGTTATGTGGCTGACTTACAGAGGTGTCATTAACTTCTGTGAAAGTAAGGGAGTGTGGAATGGAAAGGTATCCCACCATGGCTTGAAACTGGTCCATGTTCAGATCAGTAGGAATGACAGTTTCTCTCAAGGTTTTGTTAAGAATGGATTTATGTGCGGGGGATATGTGTAAGAGCTCAAGGATGGAGATGAGCATGGGTGTCTTCCCTAACTATTCTACAAGGTCATACTTAGGTTTGGTTGATGAGGAAGCAGTGTTTTTAGCTGGAGCACCTTGCAAAGTGAATTTACCTTGGTGGGTTGTAACATGACATTCAGAGGTAGGTTCAAAAGAAGATTTGATGCCTTTTAGGACAATCTTAGGTCTTTGGGTAGAATTATCAGGCATTTTGTCCTTGATGATAATGGTAGAGACATAATTTTCCATCGAAATGTGGTTGATAGTTGAATCATAGTTATAAGATGCTCTAGTATAGTTGGTCTAGTCATCTGTGGCTGCAACTTTTCCCTTGTCATGCTTTGGGAATGGTTCCTTAAACATATCATGTTCTTGATTGGATGAATGCCCTTCAATCTCAATGTCACCTCTATCAATGAGATCTTGTATGATGTTCTTCAGTCGATGACAATTTCCTATTTTATGTCCCTTGCTTTTATGAAATTCACAATATTCATCATCATTCCACCAATTTGGTTTAACCTTTGGCTCATATGGAGGAAAATTTGGAATAGTGATTACCTTGTTTTCCACTAGCTTCTTGAAAACTGACTCAAGTGGTTCTCCCAATGGCGTGTACTTCCTTCATGATTTAGAAGTTGTTTGACTATTCACCTGATTTGATCCAGAAAAAATGAATTTGGGTCGCACTCTATTGGCATCAACAACACCATCATTGACTGTGTTCTTGTTTTTATTCCAAAATCTTGGCTTGTCTTTTCCTTTAAAGTCATCTTTGTTTTCCTTGAATATCTTAATGACTCCTTGTTCAATTAGGACCTTCTCTATTGCTAAGCCTTTTTCAATGACGTCCTTGAAGGTGGACAAACAAGCTTTCCTTAAGTCATAACCAATCTCTTTGTTAACATTTTGGGTGAACATTTCTACCATTCATTTTTGTGGAATTCACAAGAGCATCTGTTGGCTAGATTTCTCCATCTTTGTAAAAATGATGAAAAAGACTCTCCCTCTTTTTGCTTGGTGTTGCACAAAGTAGTGACTGATATGTCTGTCTCTATATTGTAGGAGAAATGTTGGATAAATGCCTCTGCTAAGTCACCCCATGACTTAATTCCAGGTGGGAGTTGACAGAACCATTCCATAGCTTGATCTCCTAAGCTTTGTGGGAATAATCTCATCAAATATGTCTCTTTTGCTGCTACCTCAATGCAAGCTATGAAAAACTATCTTATGTGTGCCTTAGGATCCCCTTTTCCTCTATACTTATCAAACTTAGGCGTCACAAAGTGTGTAGGAAATGGAGGCATTGGAATGCTCTTGTCAAATGGATAAGGACATATGTCACTCATTGTGTATGTTGGCTTTAGTGTATTTATGTCCTCCATTTTCTTTTGTAAGTCCCTGATTTGTTGCTCCAAATTGTTCTTAGGTGGAGATCGACTTCTTTGACCATACCCTATGCTTGAGGCACCAATTGGAGGAGAAGCATTTTGCATATATGGATGATATTGATCATACACATGTTCATATGGAGGAGGTCTATAGTGATGCTGCATATATGGACCACTTGGTATAGATTCATGTTGAGGAACAAAATATCTGCTTTGTCCATGTATACCATACTCTACAAGCATGTCATGTTCTAATGTGTTGCCCCCAAATTTGACATGGGGTTTCCTTGTGTCCAAATTTTGAGCATCCCTTTGAATATCCAATTGCTTTGGTGGTTGATCCTTAGCATTGATATGTGATTGAGCATATTTTTCTGCATAAGACTTCCATAATGGTCTGCAAAGGTGAGTATCATATGCTTGGCCATGTGTACGTGGGACCTCTAGTTTTTGAAACAACGATGATGGTGATTCAGGCACAAGATGTGGTCTTCTATTGCCTCCACTATTAGGCCTCCTTTGATCCATGTTGGAGTGAGTTTGTTGCAAAGGTCGATTTTCCATTATTTGAGACATGTCGAAATCATGAGGGATTTTGGCTCCACTTTGTGCCATCACTTGTAAGAAATATTGTCTATCTCTCCTCATTATTTCCTCAACCAATCGATTAAAATGGGGATCCATAATGGATTCTTCCACATCTGTTGAATGTACTGAAAAGTTGTCCATATCATCATTGTGTGTATCATTGTTGTTTGTAGTGTTCATGTTCTCAACATTTGGAATGTTTCTATGGGCATCCATGTCAGGTAATATAGTATGATCAGAATTGAAAAAGATATCATTGTCATACTCATAAGAACTCATGTTTGCAGACTCTTGAGCCTCTTTAGTTTCTCTCCTAGATTTTTGAAGATGGGTTTCAACCATGAACTAGGTATTGACCGAGATGTGTGA